>NC_057806.1:176484622-176746532 GCF_018294505.1 Triticum aestivum | reverse complement strand
ACGATGGAGGGGTGCCCGTGGAGGGGTGGATGAACAGGACCCCGTGGTGTGGAGGGCAGGATGAACAATACACGGTGGAGGGGTGCCTGTGGAGTGGTGGTTGAACAGGACCCCGTGGTGTGGTGGGCTGGATGAATAGTAGAGGGTGGAGGGGTGGTTGAACAGTAGCCGATGGAGTAGCGCGCGGTGGAGGCTGGATGAACAGGAGCCCGTGGAGGCTGGAGGAGGTCAACGGTGGATGAAAAGTAGCTAGTGGAGGCTGGAGGGGGTCGACGGTGGAGATGAACAGTATCCCGTGGAGTCCCGTTTTGCGGTAGGTCACACCCCTCCCGATGAATAGGACCCCCGTTTCGACCGTAGCGCTCCAACACAAGTCCGTTTCCTCCGTTTTGCGGTACGCCACACCCCTCCCGATCAAGAGGACCCCCGTTTCGACCGTAGGCAGTCCGTTTCCTCCGTTTTGTAGTACGCCACACCCCTCCCGATCAACAGGACCCCCGTTTCGACCGTAGGAGGTCCATTTCCTCCGTTTTGGGGTATGCCACACCCCTACCGATCAACAGGACCCCTGTTTCGACCGTAGGAGGTCCGTTTCCTCCGTTGTGCGGTACGCCAGGCCCCGTTTCCATCGCCTCTTCCGTCCAAGACCTCCCGATGAACACGACCACACATTCTGTTCCGACCCAGCCGCGTTGCCTCCCGATGAACACGACGCATTCCGTTGCCTCCCCATGAACACGACGACGACGCTGTTTCTCCGTTATGACCCAGCCATGTACACGAGCCCTCGCCGTACGTATGCGCGAGTACGCGTTCGAGACCCCGCCTGTATGTACACATATGTGGCCGTATTTTCTTTCTTGCACCAAGGCCGCCTCTACTACGACACGTGCACGCCTCTACATCCACCAGTATATATGTACGTACACGTTTGTGACCAGAATGACAACGCCACGTACGCTTCGACCAGGTGGGTCCCGACTGTCAGGCACTTCCTTGCCTGCGAAGATGTAGCTGGTGGGTCCCAGCAGTCAGGGGGCGAATCGTTTTTTTGTCCGGACGCACTTCCTTGCGTGCAAAGATGTAGCTAGTGGGTCCCAGCAGCCGGGGGGCTGGTAGGTCCCAGCAGTCAGGGGGGAGAATCGTTTTGTTTTTGTTTTTTTGCCCGGACGCACTTCCTTGCGTGCGAAGGTGTAGTTGGTGAGTCCCAGCAGTCAGGGGGGAAATGGTTTTTTCGCAAAATATGGTGGCCCGTCCAGTGGGTCCCTGCTGTCAGGTGGAGGAATCATTATTTTCCGCGTAATAAGGAGGCACTTCCTTGCTGCCGCCATGGACCCAGCTGTCAGCCTCTCCACGTACAGTCCACGTCCGATGGAAGTCGTTCCTTGACCACGTTGACCACGCCGCGCCGAGAGCACCAGGGCAGTGGAGGACGGCGAGGCCTATGAAGGGACGACATGGAGGCAGGGAAGACTCGGCAGTTGTTTCTCACGCGGAGGGGAGTACGACTGTATGAGGGTTTACTGGTTCGTCTGCCGTCACCGGAGAATAATAGTAGGTGTGGGTGAGTAGAGGGATGGCTAGGCCAGTGATGGGAGTACGTTCGGGCAGTGAGGCCTGCACGGCAGCACAGCCGGCCGTGAGGAGGAGGGAGCAGGCAGTCCCGCCAGCGCTTGTTTGAGCGGCTGGAGCAGGAAGAACAGAGATTGAAGAAGCACGACGGTTGTTGGATGGACATCCAACAGTCAGTGCTTATGCGTCAACCCTTTTTTTAGGAAAGCCTCAAATCTGTGGAAAACAGCATACAACCCATCTGCCATTATTTCTAATAATTTACAACCCATTTGCTAATTCTTAAGGTTTTTTGGAGCCCATATTATTTTTGTTAGCATTGCAGCCCATATTGTCGCAACGGTTAAAAAATTATACGAAATTTGGCATATTTCGGTGCGGTCCGAACTGTTTTTAACCCCGAACTTTCGACTCACATTCAAACTGATTTTAAAAATAAATTTATACCAATATAAAGTCCACCAAATTTTCCACGCATAAAACTTAATGTAATTTAAAATCTTGAAATGAAAAAAAAAGATATTTGAAACTAATTGCCGGTTTGATGTGTTTTAAAAATGTACTACCCATTTCTCATTACTGATGGGCCATTTTCTTGGCCAGCCGAATGAAAGCTCTCCTCGTCTTGAAAGATTTGCAGCCCAACAGGCCTGACAAAGCGACTTACTTGGAAAATCACAAAAAAACTGGGCTGTGGCCGTGGACCCAGCTGTCAGCCTCTCCACATACAGTACTCTTCCGACGGAAGTCGTTCCTTGACCATGTTGACCATGCTGCACGGAGAGCACCACAGCGGTGGACCATGGTGAGGCCTAGGAAGGGGACGACGCGACAGTGGAAGCCCGCGCGGAGAGGACTACGAGGGTTCACTGGATCGGTTGCGGTGTGAGGCTGCCGTCGCCGCAGGGCCTGGCTAGCGGTGGGAATAGTAGGGGGCTGTGAGGCCTCTACGGCAGCACAGCTGGCCAGGGGAGGCAGGTGCATGCGACATGAACAGTGCTGCTTTGGGCGGCTGGAGCAAGAAGACCAGAGGTTAAAGAAGCACTACGAACGTTGGATGGACATCGTATGGTCACTAGAGCTAGAATCGTTCATATTGACTAAGTTGACAAAGCCCTTCGTCCTCGTCAACTTAGTAGGCCCACAAGTCAGCCTCCTAGCAAGGTGGGTCCCAGCTAGCCGGGGGAGTATTCATTTTTTTGTGCGTAATAAGGAGGCACTTCCGGTGGGTTCGAGCTGACAGCGGGGGGAACATTTTTTTCGCGAAATACGGTGGCCTGTCCGGTGGGTCCCAGTAGTCAGTGGGAAACATTTTTTTTGCAAAATACTGGTGGCCCGTCCGGTGGGTCCCTGCTGTCAGGTGGAGGAATAATTATTTTCCGCGTAATAAGGAGGCACTTCCTTACGGCTGCCGTGGACCAGGCTGTCACCCTCTGCACGTACAGTACTCTTTCGATAGAAGTCGGTCGTTGACCATGTTGACCACGCCGCGTCGAGAGAACCAGGGCGGTGGATGACGGTGAAGACTAGGAAGGGGACGACTCGGAGTCGGGGAAGACGCAGCAGTGGATGCCCACACAAAGAGGAGTACGAGGGTTCACTGGTTCGGCTGTGGTGTGAGGTTGCTGTCGCCGCAGATTAATAGGGGGTGTGGTTGAGTAGAGGGATGGCCTGGCCAGCGGTGGGAGTAGTAGGGGGCGGGAGGCCGCCGCGGCATCACAGCCGGCCACGGGAGGCAGGAGCACGCGGCACGACCGGCGCTGGTTTGGGCGGCTGGAGCAAGAAGACCAGAGGTTGAAGAAGCACTACGGCCGTTGGATGAACATCGTACGGTAACAGGAGCTAGAATCGTTCATATTGACTAAGTTGACAAAACCCTCCGTCCCCGTCAACTTGGTAGGCCCACAAGTCAGCCTCCCACTATGCTGGGTTCCAGCTGGCAGGGGGAATATTCATTTTTTATGCATAATAAGGAGGCACTTCCTTGCGTGTGAAGATAGCTGGCGGGTCCGACATGTCAGCGGGGAGCACTTTATTTCGTGAAATACAAAGGCTCTTCCGGTGGGTCCCAGATGTCAGGTGGAGGAATCATTATTTTGCGTGTAATAAGGAGGCATTTCCTTGTGTGCGGCCGTGGACCCAGCTGTCAGCCTCTCCACGCACAGTCTACTTCCGATGGTGTCGTTCGTTGACCACGTTGACCATGCCGCGCCGAGCGCATCCAAGGTGGTGGACGACGGCGAGGCCCCGGACAGCAACGAGCCGGAGATGGGAAGACGCGGGAGTAGAGTCGTAGACGGAGAGGTGTACGAGGGTTAACTGGTTCTAGTGCGGTGAGGTTCGGCAGTCGGTGGAGAAGAACAGGAGGTGTGGAGGGGTGGAGGGATGGCCTGGCCAACAGTGGAGTAGCGCTTCATAGGGAAGCGTGCTAAGCAGGGCTGCTAGCAGCAGCAGGCGGGAGGTGGTCTCGGTGGCGCTGGAGGAAGAAGACGAGAGATTGAAGATGGATGCCTGTCGTTGGATGTAAATCCAACGGCTAACATGTCAGAATCATTTGTTGACTAAATTGACAACGACTTGCATTGGCTTCGACCTATTGGCCCACATTTCAGCCTCCAAAAATGTGGCACGTATTCAACCTATTTTTTCAGAATTTACAGTCTTTTTTTCCGCGGTAGAATTTACAGTCAATTTGATCTTTCTTTTGAATTACATCCATTAGCTGGGCTGGGTGAACAAATAATGTAGCGTCCATGCGGCCCGTTTATTTTATTTCCTAAGAAATTACAGGCCATTTGCACTTTCTCGAAATACACGATTTTGCTGGGCTGATTCTAATTATAATGTTGGGTTGGGCCAGCAATGTTACCAAAAAATAAAAAGGGGCTGAGCATTTTGTTATAAATATATTTAAATAATAAGTGATATTATTACATTCGTCCTTAAATCTTACCAAGCTTTTGTATGCAATCACTAGGATTTTCGTGCCAAAACAATCCAGGATTTTATTTGTTAAGAAATTATTTTTATAAGTTAATAGGATGTGGGATATTGTTTTCTTACATATGTATGTATCTGTTAAATATATGATGACAATAAAAATAATATATAATAACATATGAAATATATTTTTTAGAAAAACAGGGAGCATCTCCCTGGTTCCATTGCTGAGAACGAAACCACAACATATTCTGATACAGCAGCTCAAAGAGCAGTTCGAAAGCAAAGGTAGAAAAGCTACAAACTAGGGGGTGGATGAACAAGTTCTCTGAATAACACAAATCACCCGAGCGGTGCCAAAGGCAGAGCAGATAAAGCACTCAAATGACACAAGGAGGGTCCAGCGAAGCCTTCATGGTCTTCAGCCGAGGGGCCGTGTCAGCCTGCGGCGACCAGTAAGCAAGCGGAGAGACCGGGCTGGAAGGCGTAGCATGGTGGATGTCCCTCTTTTTTGGCGCTAGGTGCCCATCATCTTCATCAGAGATCTTGAGACGAGCCCACAGGTCCAGCCCCAGAGCAGGTCAAGCCTTGTTCAGCCACAAGTGATCGCCAACGGTTTCTAGAGGGATCTTGTTAGGGTTTCCACGAAGCTCATCAACTTGTCCTTGTCCGATCCGGAGGAGAGAATCGCCCAGTTCCTCACCATGTTCCCGATCAACCTCAAGACCTACGGAATGGAAATCCAGGAGGTGTTACTGAAAATCATAGCATTTCTATATTTCTAGAGGCACCAAAGGACAGCTGAGCTAACAGTGTTTAAAACTGAGCACTTTTTGGTAGCAATCCAGAATCTTGCGACAGATTCGAAGGATGAGCCAATCTGACTAGAGAAATATTCCTTAATGTGGGCCTAGAGATGTTTAGCAACTATACATTCAAAAAATAGGTGAGAACAAGACTCTTGTTCCAAGCAGTAAACACAATCAAGGGGTTTGATGATCTGTCTCTTCCTAAGGTTATCCCTAGTCATCAATTTGTTTTTGGAGAGAAGCCAGAGAAATACATGAATTTTAGGGGGAACTCTCAATTTCCAGACAGCAGGGATAAACACGGGTTGAACCCCCTCTAAAGTTGATAACATGATAGAGGGAGCTGGAGGAATACTTCCCCTTATTGTCCAGCTGCCAAATCAGGGCATCCGGCTCGGCAGTAAAGGTAATGCTTTTGTTAAAGAGAGTTTTAGGCATTGACCATCCCAAAATTCATTGACACTTTTGTTAAGCTCATTGCAGACAGAGTAAATAGGCCAAAATTGGACTGCTAGGGGGGATGTGCCAAACAAACTATCTTCCCAGAACCTGGTTCTGCTCCCATCCCCTATGTTCCATCTGTAGCCAAATTTCACAGCATGCATAATAGATTTTAATCCTTTCTAGAATCTAGAGGTCTTAGGGTTGGAGGAAGGGACAAAAATATTATGTTTATTTCCTAGGTATTTATGGGCAATAAGAAGCTTCCGGGATTTCAGGTCTTCCTCATAGAATCTTTTAATCCAAGACCCTAGAAGACAGATGTTAATTTCTTGGAGGTTAGGTATGCCTAGGCCTCCAAAATCTTTTTTCATAGAGACTAGGGCCCAATTAGCAAGGTGTAGCTTCCTATTTCCCTCAAAATCATTCCACAAGCAATGAGATATCTGAGAATTGATGAGGTTCACTGCCCAAACAAGCTTGTATGAGGATCAATCTACTTCTATAAGAGAGAAGTTTGCCCCTCCACCTAGCAATCCTTTTAATGATTTTATCCAGAAGGGGTTGGATATCCTCTCTCCTCAGTTTATCATAGTGGAGAGGGATACCTAGGTACTTAAAGGATGGTATCATCTGCATACTGAAGGCAGATGATGCCACCAGGGCAGACCTCAGGACAGAGCCTTGCAATCAGACTATGATCAGCAGCTTTGCTCAGCATTTTAGTAAGAACGTCCACTACTAAATTAAACAAAAGCGGGCAGATGGGGTCACCTTTCCTAAGGCCTTTACCAGCAACAAAAAAATCAGTTTCACTGTTATTTAACTTGACCCCAACAGACCCCCCATGAGTAAGTTGCTGGATCCAACTCTCCTCTATGAAAGGCTTGGAAAAGATCTAAGAGATCATTTTTAACCAAGTCCCAAAAATGCTGGTAAAACAAGAAGGGAATCACATCAGGACCAGGAGCCCCATCAGGATAAGAGCTAAAATGGCTTCCTTCACCTCTGTCTCTGAAAAAGGGGCTTCTAGCAGCTCATTTTCAGCAGGAGATACTTTTTCAGAAGCAGAGAAAAAATTGTTTTGTAGAGAGAACCCAGAAGGGTTTTCTTTCTTAAACAGGTCTTTGTAGAAGTCACTAGCAACTTTCAGCATCTCATCTACCTCAGTAACAGGGCCATTAGGGCCATCAAGGGAGTTAATGAGGGATTTCCTCCTCCTCTGGTTAGCTACTGCATGGAAGTAAGCAGTATTTCTATCACTTCCAACATATCTAGTAGAACTGTGGGTTTTTCCTTCTGACAGGGCAATTCTCAACTTTATGGGTAACCATTTTGTAGATAAAACAACTCTTCGGCTTGACACATTTATCCAAATGATGCCCTGGTTCCCCACAGTTGTAGCAGATCACCTCAGAGTATGCCATAAGGCCCGAAGCAGGGGCATGAGCAGTTTTCTAGATGTCCTATCTCTTCTTTTGCTGATTCTTGCCTTGAGATTTCCCACTGATCTGAAAGTCAGAACCACCAGCAGATTGATCTTGGGCAATTACAGGAGCCTGCCCAGATTGTGCCCCCATTTGGGGCGGAGGTGGGCCGTACCACTACCCAACCGGCACCCCCCCATTGTGATAGGGGTAATTCATCGGAGTTCCTGGTTCCTGCTCATCCTCCAGCCAGATTTTGTCTCTCAGGAAGCAGAAATAACCACTAAACAGGTCAATTGAAGTAGATTGCAAGCCTAATTTCAATCTTCTGCAGGTTTGGGGGAGAGGTAAGGTAGGGGATCCACCTGCTCCGGCTCTGGTGGCGTGCTGGTGCGCAGGAGTCCAGTCAAGCATTCCCATCTCGCAGCATGGCGTGGATCTCCTGAATTCACTTCTCCTTTCGCCCATTGAACGAACGCAATCGGCGTCTCACTGGGGTGGGGCATCCTGTGCTTCTCCGAGAAATCTCCTTCGAAGTAGATCCGCAGGGCTAGATTCAGCAGCTCCCAATCCACATGATCCTTGCACATCCGAGCATACTTGCATGAGTGAGAGAACGGATTCAGTCCCTCCTCGGCTTCCTCCCTCGCAGCTTCCTCCTCTGCTTCCCTCCATTCGCGCGTGCACTGGGTCCAGGAGAGAGCGTCGTCGCGGATCCGCATCGTCCGCTCCCTCCATCTCCTCCCTCGAGTCTCCCGCAGCACCGCCGGCGCGACGGAGTCAAGCGGATGGAGCCTCCGCGGGAAGGCTTTGTAGACATGTGGGAGATGCATCTTGTACATCTGCTTGTCTTCCAACCATTCCCCCGTGGATATGGCCGGCGACTCCATGGGACCCGCGAGCGGACTTGCTGAGGGGGGCAGGCGCGCCAGGAGTCAGGAGGCGGGGGGTGGCGGCGAGATCTATTTGCCAATTACTCCCTCCTTTTCGGTTTATAGGGCTCAATTCAAAAATCTCACCAACCAAGGTAGATGATGAATGGTGGAATACTTTCTGTAGTTTGCAAAAGCACCTAATTAATGCACTTGTTTTCCTCAAAAAAATATGTTTATCAATGCATAAATTGCAATGCATGCATGCACAAAGTACATGCATTGGTCAATTTTCTCTTTATACTTGCATGCAATGATTTAATGGACCTTGGAATCTGAACATGTGATGGAAAACAACCAAATTGAGCCTTATAAAATTGAAAAACTAAAGTTTTGAGATAAGCCCTATAAACCGAAAAGGAGGGAGTATGTGAACTAAACAGTCAACATATAAAATAATTTAAATATATATAATATAGTTAGAAGGGAAACATAAGTTGGACCTGGCGTTCCTATTCTTATATAGAAAAATAGAACATACCTCTGCGTTTTCTTCAAAAAAATACATAAATTGGGCTGCCAAAAATAAAACCTCGGATGGGAAGTCCATAGGCCGGTCGATACTTGACGGCCCTAAGAAAATACAAACAGGCCTATGGACCTCCCATCCGAGGTCGTGGGCTGCGCATGTTAAAAATGAAAGCCTAGACGGGGCAGCCCAAAACCACGTCCAACACTTGCCAAAACTTCGTCCCTCGTTTTCTCTGTGTTTTGCACACTCGACATTGTGTGGTCATTTTGACTGTGCATCATATGAAGATGTGCTATGCATGAATGTTGATCAGCATGATGTTAACTGGGTCGTAGTTCCATTTTCGACCATGAATAAAACTTCCAACATGATGTTAACCCTGTTTGAAAAGGCCGTGATAATATAAATGCTCTGCCTCTGAAAGTTACAGTTTCTTATCTGAAACTGAACATGCAGTTTCTTATCTAAAACTGAAACTTGTAGTTTCTTCTCTGAGAATCACATTGTCTGCACTTTTATACTCCTATGAAACTACATTTTTTAAGTGCTAAAAATATATCTCTAGAATTCATAAAATACTTCATATGCTCAATACTGCAAATCTGAAATTCAAAAGACATTCATATCTGAAAGTACTCTCAAAATACACAACGCAAAACACAATTCACAACCTGCAAATACTGACAACCCTAAGCTCCTCCTGACAATTCACAACCTGCCCGACTATTAGGCTGGGGGGCAGCCCCATCCTATTCCTCGGCAGCAGACAGCCACCCCGTGAGACGATGTGAATGGCGAGGGAGACGATGGCGGGGAAGCGTCGTCGGACCAACTGCTTTTCTCCTCTTGTAGTTGGGTTCGGTCGACGAAGACTCCACCGGCTCGGTCTGGCAGGACACCCTCACAAACGGCACCCTGTAGATGCTCGATCCTTCAATCTCTGGTGGATGCTCCATCTGGGATCGATACTCCCACCACCGCTCCCTCACGATCAGATTCGGTGAATCTGTTTGCTCCATGGCCCAGAGGAGGAGCTCTATGTACTCCAGCGCGACTCCCTCTGGGAGTATCGCCGCCTTTTCGCTCTGTTGCAGATATTTGGCCATGGATGTCGCCGTCGCCGCTAGTTGGTCCTTGTTGTCAAACCAAGAGTGTATCTCCAACATCCTAGCTAGCTTCACAGGGTCGCCGTCTGCGATCCTCACGTATCGGTTGTACTCCTCCATCGATCTACTTCTCCACATCACCTTCACTCGCCGGCGGTGGTTTTTGAATGGAAGAGGAGAGGAGCAGTGCTGGTTTTGGATTAGAACGGGAGAGGAGCCACACTGGTTTTGGACTGGAACAGGAGAGGAGGGGCGGTGGTTTTGAAATGGGAGAGGAGAGGAGCGGCGCTGCATTTAGATTGGAACAGGAGAGGAGCAGCGGTGGTTTAAGAGGAGAAGAGCGAAAGAGCGGTGCTGGTCTTGGAAGTATTTTTTTGTTGTTTCGCGTATTTTGGGTCAAAGTTTGACCACGTACTGTATTTGACAAGCAAAATGTGAATGCATGTCACCAAAAATTGTACCGTTTGGTTCGTATCTGAATGTACTTTCAAATTATACTCCCACCATTTTTTATACAAGGCCACAAACTCATATTACAGGTAGGTAAAAATAAATGCTATGTTTAAGTCAATGTTGCTAGCTAGCTTGTCACCTTGATTGTCATGTTAATTAATGTGGTTTTTCTCTCCCAAGCACAACAAGCCAACCCTCTTACTCCTCATTGGTTGATTAATGTTGGGAATGCAAGCTAACCATCTCACTCCCGCATGCACACAAGGGATATTAATGTCCTCGGGTGCTAGTACGAGGCAAACGCCATCAATTTTGCCTCGATTAATGTTAGTGGCCTTGTATAGTTGCAAATTGTAATTTTGATAGTGGCCTTGTATAGTTGCAAATTGTAATTTTGATAGTAGCCTTGTATACAACGTATAACATATATTTTATGTGAGAAAATTATGGTCAATTATGACCCAGAATAAAAGGGAGACTAGTTAATGTGGGGTCGCTTTCTTAATTGAAGGGTAAATTGATTTTTATTTTGATCTAGTCAGAGCACGCCGGCCCTCTCGTCCAATCCTAAATCGCTGCCGCACGCTCCTCTCCCTCTTCTCCATTGCAGAACCACCTCCTCTCCTCTCCTTCATCTCCAATCCAAAACCACTGTCTCGTCTCTCCCTCTTCTCTATTGCAAGACCACCGTGTCTCCTCCGTTTTCTAGACGCTTTGCTCCATGGCGCGGGCGCAATCCATGGATACAAAATTAGTATACTGTATACTATTTAAAAGTCGAGGGCGGGGCTTTTCCTGCGCGGTAGGCGGGAGGGCATTTCCGCCTAGTCGGTTCGACAGA
Organism: Triticum aestivum; assembly: GCF_018294505.1. Lineage (NCBI taxonomy): Eukaryota > Viridiplantae > Streptophyta > Magnoliopsida > Poales > Poaceae > Triticum > Triticum aestivum. Next base: position 176,735,539 of record NC_057806.1, on the reverse strand, counting down.
GACGCGAGAAGACGAGGGAGTAGGCTGCTGCAAACGTAGGGCTGTGTGATTTGACAACGAGTTACTGCTGGACAGGTGGGGCCCCGTGATTTGACTTGCCATTATCATTTTAACTGCGGCGCTACGACCGGTGTGAGTCTCCTAGATTCCTGACCACCTCCATACAGGTGACTCTCCCAATGCTCCACCATGTAGTAGAGGCTGGCTCTTGCATGAGAGCCCACTTCTCCACTTTTTCCTTGCCTCTCTTTCCTCCACATATGCAAAAATGCCATGTAAAGCGCACTATTGTACTTACTTTTACTTGCTCCTAGATGTGCTTAAGCTTGCCACATAGGCATAAAGTCTGATGTGGCAAGTTAATCAAGAAGAGAGAGACTAGTTTGGTGACCCAAGGAAGAAACGGTGCTAAGCACGTGTACCTAGGTGAAAAGACAATTTTGAGTCTATAGCTAATTAAATGAAGCAAACTTAGCAACACCATTTCATTGGAAGAGGTCACTCCTTGGCAAATGCAATAAATACACGCGCTTACTTGCACCGTTTCTTCCTTGAGTACGAAGAAAGAGATAGAGAGGAGTAACAAAAAATACACTTATAGCCAACCTTGTTGTAGTATGAGTGACTAAGTGATGACTACGTATGACATGCCAACATCAGATAGCCTAACGCACCGTGTTAAATCTCCAAGGGCGCGACCGCGCGAGCGACGCGACGATCATGGTAGGCGCGACCATGATACGGGCTGCTGGCAGCCCTTGGATCTGAGATCAAACGGTCGCATATGCAACCGTTGCTGAAAATTTGCAGAATAACCCTGAGCCGGCAACCGTCCAGGATAGGATATTCACCCATAGGTCTAGAATCACACCATGCAACCATTCAATCTCATATACAAGGGCTCTCGGAAGCCCGTATCATGGGAGAATGGAAAGCCACTACCCTGCAGTTCGCACGCTGCAGTTCGCTCCTACTCGTCCCCGCACGTCCTTCAATACTACGGCGGTTCGCTCCTAGTCATCCCATCCATTCACATTACAGCAGTTCCACTAATCCTAACCCTCCTCCCAAATCCATGGCGTCCCAAATCTCCATGATCGGCGTTGAGTACAAGGTTAGAACCATCACTGGCAATGAGTTCGACGTCATCTACACCCGTTCTTCAGCGACGGTTGCCTTTCTCACTTCAGACGCATGTTCGAAAACTCAAATGATGAGTGGGTCGCTGGGCTAGATGTTGAGTACACCACAGTCCTGGGACGAGAGAAGGATCTAAAGGACGAAGAGAGGAAGAAGCCCGCCGTGATCCAGGTTTGCGTGCATGACTTATGCTTGGTCTACCACATATGCCATGCCGACGTTGAGCCCCAGGATTTTAAGGACTTCCTCGGGAGAAACCTAGTCAAATTTGTTCCTGTAGACTTTGGTAACGACAAAGAAAACCTGGGTCGGTTAGGCCTCGTTGTAGGCAACCCCTTCGACCTCCAGAAGAATCGGGTGGTGCCCTCTCATTAGCCTTCAATGCTGACCCTGGCAGGAGCCATGGTTCATCCTTCGTACGGTAAACTGGTGAAACCTCCATACACGTTTCATCATCATGCATGGCAGCGGAATGTACTAGATATAGACCACATCCAGTACGCTGCAATGGATGGCTACCTTTGCTTCAATATCTACAAGGGTTGGATGAAGAGAAACAGCCAAGTGTGCGGTTCAAGCAAAGAAGTATCGGCCAAGAGGAAGAGGGACAAGGACGAAGTCGAGGATGTGGATGAGGACTCCGAGTAAGGTGGCAGTGTCGTTGCTCATGGTGGTTCTAATGAAGTGTCTACCGGAACAGTTGCAAAGTTTAATTTCAGGTGTGCTTAATTTAATTTGAGGGGTGTGTTGTGCTGAGCCCCCAGCAGAACTATGTTATGTTTCTTCTCGTTACTTTAACTCTTCAGTACGTACATACTAGTATTTCTTACATTTCATCTTTTAGTTGGTATAGTACTACCACTCTTTTCTTCACATTATATACGTACAATATATATGGCCAACATCATATAGCCAGCAGTTTAGTTGTCAAAGAATTTCAGGGTGCTTAGTTTTGTCATAGAATTCCAGGATGCTTAGAGGGTGCTTGGATCCAAGGGACTTATTTTAGTCTGACTAAAAATAGTCTCTTTAAGAGGCTAAAGTTCCAAGCGCCCCTGACTAAAGAGGGGCTAAAACTAGTCTTGAGACTAAATTTTTTTAGTCAAGGGTACCCCTACTAAAATGTGGATTAGTCCTCTCTCTACTCATTTAACTCCTCTCCTTTAACACAGGCGAGTTCTGGATTGGAGGGTTTGCAGGATAATAAATGCTCATTAACTTGATTTTAGCCTTTTTAGTATTTGGATCCAAGCATGGGTGAGGCTAGCATGTTTTAGTCCCACTACTTTTAGTCATGGGACTAAAACGTATCCAAGCACCCTCTTAGTTTTATTTGAGGGGCGGGTTGTGCTGGACACCATTATTGTGACTAGACTTTTTAATAGTACTATATGCATAATTTGGCGACGAGCGCTCTCTATATGTACCACCTTTTTTTTAATTTCAAGTTTTGCTCCATGGCGCAATCCATCGATACTACTGATGTACAAAAGTATACAATTTTTAAAAGGCTAGAGGGCGGGGCAGTCTAGCTTGGTCGGTTTCAAGAGAGGCGAGGGCCTTTGTGATTTGACGTCTCATTACTGCTGAAAGGCGGGGCCTTGTGATTTGACTGCTCGTATAAATGCGCCGACGACCTAATCGAGGAGGAGCAAAGAACCGTGCGGTATACTCAAGTTTTCCACTGGAGTAGTACTGCGACGGAGGAGCATGAAACACGGCAGCCCAGTGCCATATGGCGATAAAAATGATCTAATTTGCTAGTCATCTCATTGTTAGCATTGTTCTATTCATTCCCTCACAAAAAAACATTGTTCTATTCATGCCTCGCAGAGAACATGACACGTGTGGCGAAACACCCGAAGCAAAAGATGAAACACAGGAGCAAAAGAAGAAGGAAGATTATCACCCCAAATGATCTAATTCACCGCAGAGTCGTAACCGCTTCTTCATCACCTGCACGACCTTCATCTCCTTGCGCGTCTCCTCCGCCATCTTCATCATTGTGTCCATGACGCGGCATTTCTCGACGCGAGCCTTCATCATCTGTTCCACGGCCATATTACGTACCTTGACAGCAGCCGGGTGCTCGATGCGGAGCTTCGCCAACTCTTCCTTCTGTTCCATGGCGAGGTCCTGCAACATCTTCATCGAGGAACTACTATTCTCATGCAGCTTCTTCCAATCGGTGTTCTTCTCCTTCAACAGGTCGATCTCGTGGCAGAGCTTCGCATTGTCCTCCCGAAGTCGCAGAATTTCGCCGGTCGCCTTCTTCTCCGAGGCAATGCTCTTCTTCAGCAGCATCACCAAGCCGGCGGTCAACTCCCCTTGCTGATTGAGCTCAGCGGGCATGTCGTCGAGGCTCTCCTTCAGCAACTCCATCAAGCCTTGGATGAACTCCTTCTGCTTATTGAGCTGATCGGGCATGCCGTCGAGGGATAACGACTCCAGCTCCGCCGGCTTGGCATGTTCGCCTCCACGGCTAGGGCGCTCCTGGGAGCCATCGCTTGCCCGTGAGAGATCTTTCGAGGTCTCTGCGTGGCGGCGAGCCCTCTCTTTTTTTCCGCAGCCTTGGTTGTCGCTCCCTTGTTACGAGTAGTTCTCGACCTAGAGCTTCGCTCACTGGCCATGGCAACGACGGATGAAGAAGAAGCAGTTATGAGGAGGAAAGGTAGAGTGATTTTCGGTTAGGTAGTTCCCCTTTTTATAACCTAAGTACTAGCACTTGTACTAATACCTGCATAGTGGGAACACGTTCAGGTTTAGTACGTACTACTAGTAGGTGTGAGCAGGCTTTCGAATGTGATGGGAACAAGGTAAAGAGTAATTGATGGCTTTGGTTTCGAGGCCCGAAACGGCTCCCGATGAGTTTAGTGGAACATAAATTTCAAGTACTACACTGCTCAAATGCGTAAATATTGAGTAGTATGTTACTGTCAAAAATTGGCACAAAATACGAAGGAGACCAATTGAAGTACTACTAGCAACCCACGATTTAACTACTCGCATGCGCGCAGTGGAGTAATAATGTCTTTCTTCCGCCCTCACGTCCACTCAATTTGCATGCGCTGTATTAGTCGACCATCAATGAAGTGAACGACTTTACACGCGTCAAATTATCACATGGGGTGGATCTTGGTACAAAATTGCGTCCGCCCGTGTACCCATGTGTGCGTGCGAGGAATGAGTGTGTGCATGGCGTGCGTGCACATCTTCGCTTCGTGCATGTACCGCCAGTATGGCTCAGGGTGGACGAGTACATTCTTCTGGAACCAGCAGCACGTCACTGTGATCAATCCGCCCAAGGAGGTCGCGACAACGCCTACACATGTGCCACGTGGCTTCATGAACTGTAAGAGAGGCACTGTGTAGCATGCCATTGGTATTCTAGTTTACGTGTTTTGCACAAACTCAAAATACTAGTAAGGTACACATGCATTGCAGGCATCAGATTTTGCAACCAAATTATGAATAAATACCACACTATAGCATGTAAGCTCTGAGTCATATATGCCTGATGTAGCCATTCATTTAATTCTTATATTTCATCTCATTCAAAATCAATTAGTTTTTATAAAAAAGCTAAGAACGCGGGAATAGGAAAAACATGGGATTATAGTGGAATGTCGTCTTGAATCCTACAGGATTGTATGAGTGTTTGATTGTGCATAGAAAAAACGCAGAATTCTTTCAAAGAGGTTTGAGTGGATGGGATGTTTCCTATGAAATCTAGTGCAAATGAATCATATGGAAAAATTCCTATGGTTTACAATCATACGAATCAAACAACCAAGATAGGAAAAATTCCTAATGATTAGAATCCTCCAAAATTCCTCTGAGAATCCTTTGAATCAAAGAAGCCCTTAATATATTTTATGATTCATGGAATTGTGCGTTGTAAAGCATAAAGTAAAAACAAATAATGGTAATTCAACTAGAAAAAAAGTTTGGGCAGTTATGGTACGGAAGAATCTAGAACAAAAGAGAACCATTGTTGTTTTGAGGTTTGTGCATTATGCTTAATTTCAACCATGGAGTATGCTAGATTGTACATGTGGCAAAATCCGGTTGGTGGGATAGAAGATGGTGCGAGGGGCCGAGTGGAGGGAGACTATGAAGGAATGCACAAGTGGAGATCGATATTAAGAGAGAGGGGGCGAACACGTGCGCTGATGCGCGCAGTGGCGGAGCCATGAAAAATAAATGAGCTAGGGGGCCAAGCATTGCTAATCCTTTACGAGGAGGGTCAATTCATGAACTTAAACCATTTTTAGCAGCAATTGTCTAATGATCACATTCATATTAGCCTTGACATATAGTGATGTTAGGAGGGAGGGGGGCAGGGCCCTTACTGCCCCCTGTCTTCGCCATTGTGCACGCATCTGAGAGATGAAGAGGAAGGCATGGATGATGATAGGGGGCGTTGGATACATAATTAATGTGGGTGTATTAGCTATATATGTTAATCCTATATAGAGAGATATAGATTGATCGATGTGGATGTGCGAAAGAGGGTGAGACCTCACTGGATATATCGATTGATCGATTTGTGTGGAAAACTATGAAAGACCTAGCTATATACACACATACATAGAGGAACATCAACCATTGTGCATGCACGCATGAGAGATAAAGAATGCTCGATATGATGGAGAGGGGGATGTGTGTTGGTGTGTGCCTTCATGGGAGACCGACCTGAAGAAAAAGATTGCATGTGTGTGATGGATAATGCCGACTGGTAGTGTGTGTGCATGCATGCATGAGAGAAAGTTAGTGGTACAATTATAAAGATAAGACTACTGTGTGGGTGTAAAAGAATAGATGAATAGGTGAGGTCACAATCAATGTAAAGTTGAATTCAAATATTTGAATAAGATATCCTGATGTTTGAAACCCATGCATGCATGAATATAACGGAGATCTGCGCGGTGTGGTTTGGAAACGAGCATGTTGTAATGTATACACATTGAACAAGGTCAGACTGATTTGAATTTGAGATACTGATGGAACACATCATTTGGCCACGTCGCATCCGTGCATGGACACACTATTCTAATTGGAGATGATGGGAGGCTTTTGCATCACATATCTATATCTATACCCCTATATATATTATATTTTCTTTTATTGTGTGCAGGTAACTTTAACTTTGAAAGATGGTCGTTGGTTGAGGTGAATCCGATGGTCCAAAGATGGCAAATTTGAGCACTACTGGCCATTGGATATCATCTAGATTCCACCATATTTCGCCACATGTATAATCTAGAAGACTCCATGGTTGAACTTAAGCATAATGCACAAACATCAAAACACAAGCACTTCTTATTTGTTCTATAATATTCTATATTAGAATTGCCCAAATGTTTTTCTACATGATTTGCCATTATTTGTTTTTACTTTATGTCTTACGACGCACAATTCCATGAATCTTAAATTAGATTAGCTTTCTTATAAAAACTAGATGATTCTGAATGAAATGAACTATAAGAATTAAACGAAAATCTACATCATGCATATATGACTCAAAGCGTGCATGCTATAATGTGGTATTTATTCATAATTTGGTTGCCAAATCTCATGCGTGTAGTGCACGTGTACCTTACTCTAGTCTAAATGGTGTTTGTGTGTGTGTTGTGCGTGTTGAGGTGCAAATTGTCTTTTTTTGGGTACACGTTAAGCTTGTTCTTCCGAAATTTCAAGCCATGCCTTGTTATGCCGAAAATTCAAGCTAGCATCTCTGTCTATCGTGTTGCGAAACTCCTGCCTCTTCAACCTGCGCCTTGTTAGCTCGAAATATTTAATATATATCTTTGTCTCGTTGTGCTCCAACAACTCCCTCCATGTCAACCCGCGCCTTGCTATTCCGAAATTACAACGCGCGTGAAAACTCCCACCTCTTGTGAAATCCAGACACGCGAAATGCCCGTGGTTCCCCTGAACCGAAAGAAACGCCTCAAATCGGTGGGGGTACTTTCGTAACTTACCCCACATTTCTGACAAGCGCGTCTCTAAGCCATGGTTCCCCACTGCCATCCCATCTGCCCACCCATTCGTACACCAAGGCCGCGAAAACCCGCGACGAAAGCCCACACCCTGCTCCGTCCGCCACCCAGCCGGAGCCTCTTCCCCGACGACGTTGCCCACAGCAACACCTCGACGTCCCTCATCCACTGTACCGGATGAGGATCCATCGTCGATCTCGTCGTCCCGTCGGTTCAGCCACCCCGTCCTCCACTTCCAAGGAGCTGCCCCAATGTTCCCCTCGTCTTTCGCGCCACCTCCATTCCCACACCGCCGTCTTCACCTGCACCACCAGAAGAGCATCATCATCACTGTTTCCTCGGATGAAGTTGCGGCCTAATCGGCGCCACCAAAGAGGTTGTACACTAATCGCCGCATTTTCTTCTTGATTCGATCTCACGGTGCTGCCGGTGCTCGGTCCCGAGCCGACACGGCGCGGCTCCATCCACGGTAGCATCGCCCGCCACTTCCTCCACGGCGTCGCTCCCTCAGCGGCGACGTCCACATCAATAGGACCTCCTGCTACTTTAGCTCTCGCTCGCGCTGCTGCTCTGCTCTTGCTCTCGGTCCCCTATCTGGTCTGCTCTTGCTATTGCTCTTGCTCGCGCTGCTACTCTCGCTCTTGCTCTTGCTTGCGATGCTGCTCCAATTTAGCTACACTTCAGTCGACTGAATCGACTTTTGGGTCAGTCGATTTTCAGGTGGTGGGGGGGCTCGCCGGGATGAAGGAAGAACCAGCCGCAGCGGGGAGGGGGGCTCGCCGGAGAGATACCCCACTATCTATCTTAGGGTTCAGGATGGTGGCGGTGGTCACCGGCGGTGGTGGGGCGTTGGCGGGGCAGTGGCGTGGGGATCGCCGGAGAAAAATCTCGACACGGGGTGGCCTAGAGGGATGGCTGGGGCAGCGGCGGACCGGCGGTGGGGATTGTTTTCGAGGCGGGCGGGGCGGCGCACCGCCGGCCGCGGGCGGCGGGGGGCTGCTGTTTGGCCAGCTCAGGGGGTGGAGGTTGAAGATGAACCGCAGGCCCTTGATTTCGTATCCAAGGGCTGCAAAATCGACTGACCAGAGATGAAAAAGTCAGTCGACCGACGTGTAGCCTCACCTTGCTAGTGCGTTTAGTTTCGACAGCAAAATTCAGTTTCGACAGTTAAGTTCAGTTTCGACAGTTAAGTTCAGTTTCGACAGTTAAGTTCAGTTTCAACAATTAAGTTCAGAGATTAGTGTCTGATGTATTTTACATCTAGCACTTTGTGGTTATGTATTTTATGTCATGTATTGGAGATGCTATTAGAATTCCTCTCAGGTTAACGTTGTTCGTTGTCTCTCTTGTCCTGCTTCAGCCTCGGCGTCGTACAACTCACCAGAGCTGCTCCAACGACGAAACCCTCCATCACAGCGGAGCAGTACCTCGAGCTCCATCTCCAGATGCCTAAGATCTTATTCCCCTCCTCCGACAGCCAAGTCAGCCGGGGCATCCTCACCGGCCAACCCAATCACGCTGAGATCGACATGGCTTCACCAAAGAGGTTCTACACTTGTTGCATCTCTTTTTTAATCTACATGTCATATATATTGTCCACTGAGCACTCGTAGTGACAGGAAATACGATTATTTTATCCTACTATATGACAAGAAGTGAGGTACCAGGAAACTTAGCTATCCGTGATGGACTCTCTTGAACGCCATCATTATTTATTTCTGCGCATTTCAGCTGTGCATTTGTCGATGGGCCTGGGAGTTGAGCTAGTATGGTAGTGGCCTAGGTCCAAAGTAATAGAAGTAGCACAAAAACATCTTTTTAGTGTAGGATTTTCCTTGCTCAAGCCTTCCTACTAGAATCGCCAGTGCTTGAAAGGAAAAGTGAATGAAAAACATCGGAATTGGAAAGTTTCCTATGGTACTACTTTTCATGAATTTGGTGCAAAGGAATGGAGCAAAGGAAAACTGTAGGATTTGTTCCTTTAGTGTCTCCTTGAAAGAAAAACCGTAGGAATTTTAATTTCCACTTCTCCTCCTTTTCATATTCCTATTCATCAAGCACAAGACTAAGAGATAGTAGCATAATAGCATTATAACAGTACATTTTCTTGTGGTTTGACTTAATCTCACCATGCTTTTTGGCATCCCGTGATCTTCCAATTGTTGTGAATCAAACACCCAGATTGGCAGAAATCCTGTGTTTTTAATTTCTCTGTTTTGCACGTGCATTCCTATCCTATTCCTGTCTATTTCCTATCCCTGCATTGTTAGAATCCTCAAATTCAAACAAGCCCTTACTCAATTACTTCTGTTACAGATATGTGTCGAAGAAAAACCTTGTTTGGTTTGTCCTGCTCCTGCAGCGCTGTGTTCCACCCCAGCTCAGCTGCTCCAACGACGGAAGGGTTCACCACAGCAGGGATCTGCTCTCCAGACTGTCTTTCGCCGCCTCAGATCTTCTTCCCCACCGCCGGCAGCCACGGCAACTACATTACCATCATCAACTGAGCAGATGACCTTGAGGACTACATGGGTCCTCAAGAGAGGTCGCACTCTTCCGTGTCTGCTCACGTTATGCGTCGCTTAATATGATGACATGCTACATTATCGTCGTGTTGACCTATTATACTCCGAGTCAGTTCCAAACTAATGGTGAAACTTGAGTTTTTAAATGGTTGTGGGGTACATATTGGGGCAGCAATCAGTAGTATCTATCTACTATCTGGTTAATCTCCGGTATCTACTATGAGTTTCATGTTGGGTGCAAACAAACATTAAAGGAGCCATTATCTGTATTTTTTAACTAAAGCTATTATCTGCCTACTATCATTGGTTTTGGGTCTATCCACAATTTGCTACCATCACTCTGGATTTGTGCATGCACTCCTTACATAATCTCACTATGTTTTATTCCTATGCATGCCAGTTATTGTACACAATGGAACTGATCATGTAGAGCAAAAGAGACGAGCCTTGCATGGCAATAAAATTTCATGCAGATGTCGTTCCATGGTGGGCGCAAAGGCAGCCCCCCCTTCACCCATTTCGGATCGTAATCAAGAGCAAGATAACTGTTATGAGGGGGATTCAGAAGGAGAAGACCACTCTTATTTACCCCATGATGTCTTCGCTCTAACTTGGCATGCTGATGTTGGTAATATCATGCATATGGTGCCTTGCATTGCTTACTGTATACATTAAAGATGTCATCTGCTTAGTTTAGACATGCTTTGTGTCAATGCCATCTGTTTAGTTTCTTTATCGTATATGTGAATCATGCAATGCCATCTTGTCTAGCCAGGCATCATATATGTGAATTTTGCAATGCCACCCTGGTTAGCCAGTCATCTTATATGTGAATTATATCATGCCATCATTTCTTTTATTACGTGTTAAATTTTTCAACAATTTTAGTACATTCAATTACTCTTCCTGTCCATCAGCCATTTGGCACAGTCATGGAAAAATCTGGAGCGGAAACAAGGTCTTCAGAGCAGACAATGCTATCTGACGAAGCGCATGTCTTGCTGGTTACCGATAGCTCCTCAGAGGAGGATTTAGAGACAGAGACCAGTCATATTCCCCCCCCCCCCCGAGGTGCATGCCCTAACTTGGCAGGGTTATGTTGCTCATATCGTGCATATGGTATCTTGCATTGCTATGTCATTTGCTTAGTTTAGACATGCTTTGTGTGAATGCCACCTGTTTAGTGTCTAATTACCATATATGTGAATTATGCAATGCCATCTTGTTGCTAGACATTATATATGTGAATTATGCAATGTTATCTTGTTGCAAGGCATTATGTATGTGAATTATGCAATGTTATCTTGTTGCAAGGCATTATGTATGTGAATTATGCAATGCCATGCTGTTTAGGCAAGCGTCATATATGTGAATTATATCATGCCGTCCTTTTTTTGTATTTCTCATTGCTTTTGTCGACAATGTTTGTATATTCAACTACTCTTCCTGTGCATCAGCCATTTGAATTGGTGATGGAGAAATCTGGAGTGAAAACAAGGTCTTCAAAGCAGACAATGCTACCTGCTGAAGCAGATATCTTGCTGGTTACAGATAGCTCTTCAGAGGAGGATTCAGAGGCAGATGACCAGTCCTATTATCCCCCTGAGGTGTATGCTCAAACTTGGCAGGGTTATATTACTCATATAATGCATATGTTGTATTGCAATGCTTAGTTTTTACATAATATTGAATGCCATCTCATTAGTTGACACATCATATATGCGATTGCCCTCTGCTCACTTCCTTAGTATATAAATCATATATTTGAATTATGTCATGCTATGATGTTTACATAGAAAGCATGTATCTGAATTATGGCATGCCAACCCATTTTCTAAAGACATAATATAGTTATATCATCTCATCCTGTTTAAATAGTCATCATATTTAAATTATGTCATTCTATCCGTGAATTATATCATGCCATCATGTTTCCATCGACGGCATGTTTGTGATTTATGGAATGCCAACCACTTTAATAGACACATTGTATAGTTATATCATGTCATCCTGTTTACATAGTCATCATATTTTGAAGTATGTCATTCTATCCTGTTTAGTTAGCCATCATACATGTGAAATTGTGTCATGCTATCATGTTTAACTAGCCATCATATATGTGAAATTATGTCCTGCTATTCTGTTTGCTTAGGCAACATAAATGTGAATTATTTCATGCCCTGTTTTCTTCCCTACTATCCATTGCACCTGTCTATCTTACAATGTCTGTACATTCAATTACTTTTCTTGTTTGTCAGCCATTTCAATTGGAGGGAGTGATGGCAGTATCTGTGGGAGTAAACACACGGTCTTCAGAAAAGATCGTGCTACCTGTCGATGCGGGTAGAACCACGGTTGTACTTGCCCAAGAACCAGCCCCACCACACATAACCCACAATCATGCAGATTGTACCCCTACCCTGTTGGACAAAGAACCAGCTACACCCCTTCTAACCCCAACCCCAGCAGATAGACACCCAGTTCCCATTGACACAGCACCGTCTCCACCACAGAGCACCCAAACATGAGTAGTTAGTAAGGCAACTGCAGTGCCCAAATCACGAGGACAACCACTCCGAACCCGAAGTCAACGCTTAAAGCAGAAGAAGAATTGTTCTCAGGTCAGGTTCCGTAGCTATGGTTCATACTACTTTGCTCTTGCATCACTGTATTTACTGATACCAACTAATTCCAAATTTGAAGGATGTAATTGAAACTCCAATGGTGCAACAGGTATGTTTTAAACCTGTTTCCTCAACGTGTTTGGCCGTTTGCTGTTGTAACATGCTCTATGTTGATTTCAGTTTCAATTGAATAAACAGTTATGTTCTCATGCCATGCACATTACAAGTGTTGTTATTGCTGTGTAGTTTCCCACACTTATATTCTGTCTATGCTGCTTTGTCTTAAATAGATATGATTCAAACTGTATCTATCTTGATTTGGCAACATAAACTAGAATGATATAGACCATACAGTGACCATACTACATAGATATATGTTTGTTTCATGCTGTTATCCTGTCCACCTTACTACTGAACTGGTAAACCTGAGATGTGTTCGTTTGTTTCTGTTTTAGAACGCGGAGAAAATATTGGAGAAGAGTACCCTGTTATGCAATGGTAAAGGAAGTAATGCAGATAAGGTTCAAGATAGTGAGACATCCCTGTTGGTCTCCAAGAAAGCTGATAAAAACTATATTGAAGACACTGAGACAACCCCAAAGTCCTGTCTTGATGTAGTGTTTGAGTTACTGGCTACCACTGCTGGCACCAACTCTTCGAACTTGTTGCCTGAATCAGTTCGGCTTCTTGAGTCTCAACTTCAAGTTGAAAGACATTGATCAGATGTTATGCGATAGGAAGCCGAAGTACTGAGGAAGTCCCTGCAGAATTCAGATGCATACTTTCTGGTGCAACAGCAAGCGCTGGAGGACTTAAGCGCCAAACAAGAGAAAGTTAATAAGCTTGCTAAGCATCTTGCCAGCATTATGGGTACCGAGGATATTGTTTCTTGAGCTCTTCTGAAGTGGTTTCAGTTCTGGACTTGTTTTGCTGCGGCGTTTATATGCTGTTGTGTTCCCTATATTTGCACTGGTGGCGAACTTTGATGCCCAGTGGATGTAATATGTGTAATAGCCGTGATAGCCTAGTGTAAGTTGCTTGCTTATTTATTTCCTTGTTGTCTTGTTTATTTGTTTGCTTGTAGACAGTGTAGTTCTTTTTCTGCGGTTTGCTAGTGGCTGCAATAACCTATTTTTTTAAAACTAGGCCATAATAACCATGGGCTAATATTTACTGTAGTGACACTGGGCCTCCTACGGGCCGTAGAAACTGTGGGCCTTCTACGGACCGTATAAACAGTGGGCCTTCTATGGGCCGTAGAAGCAGTGGGCCTTGTACGGGCCGTAGAAACAATGGGCCTTCTACGGGTCGTATCATCTATGGTACTTCTATGGGCCGTATCATCAATGGGCCTTATACGGGCCGTATGATCGATTGGCCAAACATGGGCCGAACAGACCGCATTCTGGCCATAAACGGGCTAGAGTTGGAATCGTCCGTTCATGGGCCGACCATAACGGGCCATCGTTAATAGGACGTATTTGATGACGCTATGAAAACGGCCCAACGTATTAACGGACCACAAACGGGCCGACTGTAACCACGGGCTGAATTTGGCCCACAAGTATAAAATGACAGTAACGGGCCGTAAGTAAACGAATGCTGGAAATGAGCTCAAGAATAAATGGGCTCTGAAGAAGGCCGGAAGATAACAGGGGCTGGAAACGGACCAACGGTATAACGGGCCCTTAATGGGTATAACGTGATACACTGTTCATCACAGGCCAGTTTCACCACGGGCCGTTAACGGGTGTAAAGTGATACACTGTTCATTACGGGCCAGTTTCACCACGGGTCATTAATAGGCCAAGAGTTACATAGGGCCTCATATGGGCCAAAGACGTCATGGGCCATACATGGGCCAGAAGTGAAAACGAGCTGGAATCATATTGGATGGCCAAGATGACGCTACTGGGCCTAATTCGGATAGGGCGTAATAGGCCTTGGGTTAGCGGGCTGTAAATGGGCTATATTCGAACATGCCGTTAATAGGCTTTCCATGGGCCGGCCCGCCAGCTTTTGACCAAGTCAAATGGGCCGGCCTTTACATAGGAATGGGCCTCTGTTGGGCCGTGCCACGTGTCGACGTATCATAGGCGCCGATCTGACCCACTGACAAGCTGACACATGTTTCGTCCGGCCAATAAGAATTTTACACGTGGAAATTTCCCATTGGTCGGGGCTGTTAACGGGTTATCGGATCCAAAACCCGACCCAATAGCTTAACGACGTTCCATTACGGTGGATGCCACGTGTCGGTCACCCTTGACGAAAGCACTTCTATGACGTGCGATTTATCATCATGGAAGTGGACACTTCCGTGATGATAATTGTGGTAATGTCATGGAACACTTCTACGACAGCACAGGTATGACTATCTTGATTTTGTCATAAATTTGTCATGGATGTACATGCATGACAAAAAAAGCGACCTACCGTGACAAACACGTATCATCACGGAAGTGTATTTTTTGTAGTGCTCCTACTTACAATTATTATGAAAGAGGAACTACATCTCCGCCTCTCTATGTTTTCGACACAAAAAAAATGCAAGAAACTTCTTATGCTATGTATTGGCCTTTACTTGGTATGCATGAATTGTTCTTTTATAACATGCCGATGCATAGGAAGAGAGTTATACTTCGTCGTTGCATGATATATGTTGATTTGTGCTCACTACTAAATGTCAAATCATTGCTAATTAAAATTGGCTTTGATATACCTTGTGATCTGGGTGGATTCATTACTTGAGCACTTTATGCCTAGCTTAATGGCTTTAAAGAAAGCGCTGCTAGGGAGACAACCCAGAAGTTTTAGAGAGTCATTTATTTCTGTTGAGTCCTTTTATAAAGTTTAAAAACAAAAAAATATAGAGGGTAACTTAAAACATCACAAAAAGAAAAGTGAAAGTGAGAAGGACGAGTACCGTGGAATCGGGAGCTAGCCTTGAACTTTGTTCATGCCCATGGAAACTTTTTGAATCTTGAATTATAGAAACTTTTCAACAAAAATAATTATCCATTTGAACAATTCCATTGTATTATAAAAATAATGTGCCAAGGTTTGCCTTTATGATGATTAAATTGCTTGTTGCTTTGTTGAGTGCAAAACAGAAACTTTCACTGTAGTGCTCGTACTGGAATGTCAAACGGTTCTAAAACTTTTTGCACAGCCTTGCTATACAAAAAAAATTTGTCCTAATTTTTCAGAATTTTTTGAGTTACATAAGTATTGTGGATGTTCAAATCTTTACAGACTGTCCTGTTTTCACAGATTGCTGTTATAGCTTCATTATTTGCGTGTGTTTGAATCCTTGTTGAAGCCTCCTTGACTTGGGGCCATAGAATTGTGATAGAATACAATGGGTAATGTTTTTTTATAATTGTACAACAATGTTATAGCAGTACATGATGGTATTTCATTGCCATATTCACTAACCCCGCCACTAATAGTTCGGTTAAGTTTTGTGTGGATGAAGTGTTCGAAGATCGAGGAGGTATCGACGTGAAGAGAAGCAGGAGAGGCAAGAGCTCAAGCTTGGGGATGCCCAAGGCACCCCAAGTAAATATTTAAGGAGACTCAAGCGTCTAATCTTGGGGATGCCCCGGAAGGCATCCCATCTTTCTTAAACAAGTATCGGTATGTTTTTGGATTCGTTTCGTTCATGTGATATGTGCAAATCTTGGAGCGTCTTTTGTGTTTATTTTTCATTCTTCTTTTATGCACCATGATGGTATGCGATAGTCCATGGTTGATTTATAGAATTGTTCATTGCACTTTACTTATATCTTTTGAGTATGGATTTATAGAAAACTTCATGTGCTTCACTTATATCATTTGAAGTTTGGATTGCCTATTTCTCTTCATATAGAAAACTGTTATTTGAAGAATGCTCGTTTGCTTCACTTATATTTATTAGAGCATGGTCTTATGTAGAAAGACTTAACCTCTAATCCTTCACTTATATCTATTTAAAGAGTCAAAAAGAATTGGTCAATTGCATGGTTAGTCATAAAATCCTACATAAAACTTATGTATCACTGAATATGATATGTTTGATTTCTTGCAATAGTTTTGCGATATAGAGATGGTAATATGGGGGGGCACTAGTAAATAGTTGTGGTTAGTAAGAATATTGGTGTTAAGGTTTGTGATTCCCGAAGCATGCATGTATAGTCTCTCGTTTTTCTATGAAGTTGGAGCATGATTTATTATTGATTGCCTTCCTTATGAGTGGCGGTCGGGGACGAGCGATGGTCTTTTCCTACCAATCTATCCCCTAGGGGCATCCGCAATAGTACTTTGCTTCGAGGGCTAATAAACTTTTGCAATAAGTATACGAGTTCTTTATGACTAATGTGAGTCCATGGATTATATGCACTCTTACCTTTCTGTAATTTGCTAGCATCTACGGTACCGTGCATTGCCCTTTATCACATCGAGAGTGGTGCAAACTTCGTAGGTGCATCCAAACCCCGTGATATGATACGCTCTATCACACATAAGCCTTATTATATCTTCATCAAAACAGCCACCATACCTACCTATTATGCTTCTCCATGGCCATTCCGAGAGATATTTCCATGCAACTTCCACCCCTTTCGTTTGATGACTTGAGCATTCATTGTCATATTGCTTTGCATGATCATATAGCTGACATAGTAGTTGTGGCTCAACCACCGTTCATCATTTTTCATACATGTTACACTAGATCATTGCACATCCTGGTACATGCCAGAGGCATCATATAGAGTCATACTTTGTCATAGGTATCGAGCTATAATTTTTATTTCTTTTGAGTTATAAGTAAATAGAAGTGTAATGATCATCATTATTCATTTTTAAAATAGTGTCCTAGTGAGGAAAGGATGATGGAGACTATGATTCCCCCACAAGTCGGGATGAGACTCCGGACAATGAGAGAGAAATAAAAGAAAAAAAGAGAAAGAAAGAAAGAAAGAAAGAAAGAAAGAAAAGAAAAAAAGAGAAAGAAAAAATAAATAAATAAACAAAGAGAGAAGGGGCATTGTTAGTATCCTTTACCACACTTGTGCTTCAAAGTAGCACCATGTTTTTCATATGGAGAGTCTCCTATGTTGTCACGTTCATATACTAGTGGTAATTTTTCATTATAGGATTAGATGCACACCCACTTAGTTATCATATTGAGCTTTGATACACTTATAGCTCTTAGTGCATTCCTTGCATGGCAATCCCTACTCCTCGCATAGATATTGATTGATGGGCATCTCCATAGCCCGTTGGTTAGCCGCGTCGATGTGAGACTTTCTTGCTTTTGTCTTATTTATATTTACCCCTATCATCATACTCTATTCCACCCGTAGTGTTATATCCATGGCTTGCGCTCATGTATTGCGTGAGGGTTGAAAAAGCTGAAGCGCGTTAAAAAGTATGAACCAATTGCTCAGATTGTCATCGAGTTTGTGCATGATAAATACTTTGTGTTAAGAAGACAGAGCATGACAAGACTATATGATTTTGTAGGGATAGCTTTCTTTAGCGTTGATATTTTGAAAGACATGATTGTTTGTTGGGATGCCTGAGTATTGATGTCTTTATGTCAAATTATAGACTATTGCTTTGAATCACTTATGTCATAATATTCAATTCATGATTAGATATACGATCAAGTTTATGTCAGGTAGCATTCCACATAAAAAATTATCCTTTCTATCATTTACCTACTCGAGGACGAGCAAGACTTAAGCTTGGGGATGCTGGTACGTCTCTATCGTATCTATAATTTTTGATTGTTAAATGCCAATATTATACAACTTTTACACACTTTTGACAACTTTTTATATGATTTATTAGACTAACCTATTGATCCAGTGCCCAGTGTCAGTTCCTATTTTCTACATGTTTTTTGTATCGCAGAGTATCCATATAAAACGAAGTCCAAATGCAATAAAATTTCGTGGAGAGTTATTTTGGAATATATGTGATTTTTTGGAGTTGGAGTCACCGCAAACGGAGGCCCACACAGCCTACAAGACACCAGGGCGTGCCAGAGGAGCCTGGCTCACGGTGGTCGGTTGTGCTCACCTCGTACGTCGGTTGGAGCTCTACTTCGGATGCAAGGAAGCTTATATCCGGAAAAAAATCCTATTAAAATCTCAGTGCAATTGGAGTTACGGATCTCTCGGAATATAAGAAACAGTTTTCGGCTAGATCTGGGGAACGAGAAACAAGAAGAGAACAGAGAGGGAGATCCAATCTCGGAGGGGCTCCCGCACCTCCACCGCCATGGAGGCCATGGACCAGAGGAGGAACTCTCCTCCCATCTAGGGTGCAGGCCAAGGAAGAAGAAGGAGGGGGCTCTCTCTCCCTCTCTCCAGGTGGCGCGGGAGTGCTGCCAGGGCAAGGATCATGACGGCGATCGACATCAACAATCTTGCTACCGTCAACACCCACTCTCTCCCCTTCTATGCAGCGGTGTAACAACCCTTCTCCCCACTATAAACTCTACTTAAACATGGTGCTCAACTCCATATATTATTTCCCAATGATCTATGGTTATCCTATGATGTTTGAGTAGATCCGTTTTGTCCTGTGGGTTAATCGTGATCTTGGTTGGTATGATTGTATATTTTATTTATGGTGTTGTCCTACGGTGCCCTCCATCACGCGCAAACGTGGGGAATCCCCGCTGTAGGGTGTTGCAATACGTTCATGATTTGCTTATGGTGGGTTGCGAGAGTGGCAGAAGCTTAACCCGAGTAGGTGGGTTGTTGCGTATGGGATAAATAGGACTTGATACTTAATACTATGGTTGGGTTTCACAACCTTAATGATCTTTAGTAGTTTCGGATGCTTGCTAGAGTTCCAATCATAAGTGCATATGATCCAAGTAGAGAAAGTATGTTAGCTCATGCCTCTCCCTCATGTAAAATTGCAAGAATGATTACTGGTACTTGTTATCGATTCCCTAGGGACAAATGACTTTCTTGTTGACATTTTATTACCTTGCAATTTATTCGTAGTTTTATTCTCGCAAATTATCGTAGTTTTATTTTTGCAAAATAGTTGCATACTTGTTCTAGGTAAATCAAACGTTAAGTGTGCGTAGAGTTGTATCGGTGGTCGATAAAACTTGAGGGAATATTTGTTCTGCCTGTAGCTCCTTGTTGGGTTCGACACTCTTATTTATCAAATAAGGATACAAATGATCCCTTATACTTGTGGGTTATCAGTTATCGATTTCCTAGGGACAAATAACTTGTGAAAAAAATCTCTCTACTAAAACTAACTTAGTTGTTTGTTCATCTAAACAACCCCTAGTTTTTATTTACATGCTCTTTATTATCTTGCAAACATATCCTATCACACCTACAAAGTACTTCTAATTTCATGCTTGTTCTAGATAAAGCGAACGTTAATCGTGCGTAGAGCTGTATCAGAGGTCGATAGAACTTTAGGGAATATTTGTTCTACCTTTAGCTCCTGGTCGGGTTTAACACTTTTACTTATCGAAAGAGGCTACAACTGATCCTCTATACTTGTGGGTTATCAAGACCTTTTTCTGGCGCCATTGCCGGGGAGCAATAGTGTGGGGTGAATATTCTCGTGTGTGCTTGTTTGCTTCATCACTAAGTAGATTTTATTTGTTGTTCTAAGTTGTTCTCTATCTTTAATTATGGATATGGAACACGAAATACCAAAAAAATAGGTGTACTTGCTACTCATGGAGATGGGGAACTTCCTAAAACCCTCGATGCTCATTATGTGAAAGATATTATGCACTACTTTAATAATTCTGAGAAAACCCCATTCAATTATATAATGGGAGACACGTTGGATCAACATGAATACTTTAGGGATAATCACTTGACTCAAAAAGGGAAATGTTATGGGATCAAATTCATATGTTGCATTGGTATGCTCGGAATTTATGTTGGAGATAAGATTATACTTGTTGCTCTAGGATGAAGGCTCCACACCTTCCCTTTTCATGCAAATTTAACGATAATGAAACCTTATATTCTCATGCTAAAGGTATTTATGATTACTATGATGTGGAATGAATAGAAGAACTCGTTAATTTTAAGGGTGCTTCTGAAATTGAATCTTTGTTTGAAAAGTATGAAGCTTTTGATGATGATGTTTATAGGCCTGAAAATTTTGCTATACTTAAATAATGCTATGAGAATTATGACTACAATGCCAATATTGATGCGTTTATTGAAAATGTCTCCACTATCCAAGAAGAGACTAATATTTTGCAGGAATCTATGGAAGAAGAAATTGCTGAAACTGTGAGCTCATTAGATGAAAAAGATGAAGAGGAGAGTGAAGAACAAAAGGAGGAAGATCGGATTGATCACTCGTGCCCACCTTCTAATGAGAGTTACTCTTCAACTCATACATTGTTTAATTTCCCTTTGTGCTTACCGAAGGATAATTGCTATGATCCCTTTGATTCATGTGAAATATCCCTTTTTGATGAACTTGATGCTTGTTATGCTTGTGGCCATGATGCCAATATGAATTATTCTTATGGAGATGAACTTGATATAGTCCCTTATGTTAAGAATTTGTCGGCGTTTTGGGAACAGGGGTCCCCAGACTCGCCTGCCTGCGGCCCGTGGCATGGCGGAGCCAGCAGGCCGTACGGCCCATCTTCATCAACAAGCATCCAAGACCCTCGCGAGGGGCCAAGCCTCGCGAGGCGGACGACACAAGACCTCCTCCCGAGTGGCCTGGCCAGGAAGGCGCACGAGGAGCGGAGATATCAAGGCAGGGCAAACCTCGCGAGGCTCTCGTGACGTGAGCCATGACAATTGACACCAGGCGGGCGCCAGGCGGGCACCAGCGTGCGAAGTGTCCTTGTTTCTTCTTTGGTGCAAAGGGGAGCAAGCGCAGCCGCGGGGTACTGAGGCCTCAGGCAAAGGTTGTAATTTTGGTGCAACAAGACCAAGACCATGGACTGCAAGACGGAGGTCGTCGTGGAGCCCAAGACGGCGTCACCACCAAAGCTTTGTGCAGGCGAAGACTACCTTTTGTCAGGATAGCTCGTAATAGTTGTCCCCCTTCAAATTAGCCCGCCATTGTTTGCTCCCGTCCCGCTCAATATTTGGGAAGAGGACCAGGGCCTCTATAAATAGGACTAGCCACCACCATAGGAGGAGATGGAATCCTCACGCCACAAGTTCATACGCGCAAGAACACCTCATCCTCAGGAGGAAGTTCTTCCCTTGTACTGTTCATCATCAGCCCAAGAGGCAATCCACCACCACACTGGAGTAGGGTATTACACCACAACGGTGGACCGAACCAGTATAATCCCCGTGCTTTCTGTGTTGTGAGTTCATCGAGTTCGTCCGCCAGATCTTAGCAAGCAAGAGCGTAGATCGGTAGGAGGGAAAGACTTCATGCGCACCCCAATGTTTGAACCTTAAGGGTTAGCCGGAACCCCACATCCGACATTTGGCGTGCCAGGTATGGGTGCGCCGGGGCTTCTCTCCACCAACCAGCGCCCCACACCACTGCACTACGCTCTCATGGCAGGTGCCCCACCACCAACCTCAGCGGCCAACACCAGCAGCAGGGAGTCTGGGTTCCGAGCCTTGGCCCCCGCTCTGCGGCAAGTGTAGTGGCCGGCCAAGTTTAGGCCGGAGATGCCACCGCGTTACAATGGTGCGGCAGACTCGACGTTGTTCCTGCTAGCATACGAGGAGGCCGTCCTCGAAGCCGGAGGTGATGACAAGATCATGGCAAACTTGTTCCCCCTGGCACTCGCCGGCGAGCCGCGTGCCTGGCTGCTCAACCTCCCGGGATCCACGGTGATGTCCTGGGGGGAACTCCACGACCTCTTCAATAGGCGTTACGCGACGCCGACACACCACGCAGTCGCGGCACTACTGGGTGGCTCCCAAGCACCTCCTTCAGATCGCCACGTCAAGCCTTTCTTTCGTCAGATTGGGGCAGCCTGCAAGCGCCCGGGGGCTCTGTCGGGTTGGGATGCACCGGAGGCCGACCTCACCTTCGACTCGAAAGACCACCCCGGCTCCACCGCCGGCTCCGGGATGCTCCCGATACTCTGCAAGCCCACCATTTGCAACGTGGCCATCACCAAGACCATCATCAACGGCGGCGCCAGCCTCAACTTGCTCTCTGTGGAAGCCTTCAGCCTTCTTCATGTGCCGCTTGAACGGCTCGGCCTCAGCAAGCCCTTCACAGGAGTGGGTGGTGGAGCTGCTCACCCTCTGGGGCAGATCCGCCTTCCTATCACCTTTGGCATGCGAGACAACTATCGCACCGAGCTGGTGGACTTTGACATCACCCGCATCGGTCTCCCGTACAACTCCATCCTCGGGTACCCGACTCTTGCTCAGTTCATGGCGGCGACTCACCCGGCCTACAACCTCATGAAGATGCCAGGGAGCAAGGGCGTCATCACCATCAAGGGGGACACTAAGGAGGCCGTGACGGTGCTCAGGCCCGCCTTCAAGACCGCGGCAGCGGCACAGCCGGCTGGCGCTGGTGCGCCCGAGGCCAAGGAGACCGCGCCCACCAAGAAGAGGCAGCTGTTCACCCAAGACAAGGTGGAGACCAAGCAGGTGCTGGTCAATGAGGACGGATCTTCAGGAGCCACCTTCACCATAGGAACCGGCCTTGGCCCGGGACAATAAGAAGCTTTGGTGAGATTTTTGCACGCGAACATGGAGATATTCGCGTGGGAGCCCAGTCAGCTGGTAGGGGTCCCGAGAGAGGTAATCCAGCATCATCTAAGGGTATGCCCCAACGTACGCCCCGTGAAGCAGCGAGCAAGATGGCAGTCCACTGAGAAGAAGGCCTTCATCATCCAAGAGACGCGCAAACTGGAGGCGGCAGGCACCATCCGAGAAGTTCGATACCCCGAATGGCTGGCGAATCTCGTCGTAGTACCGAAGAAAGGTGGGAAGGAACGGATGTGCGTCGACTTCACCAACCTCAACAAAGCCTGCCCCCAAGATCCGTTCCCCCTTCCGCGCATCGATCAAATCGTCGACTCCATTGCTTAGTGCGATTTGTTATGTTTACTGGATGCGTTCTCTGGATACCATCAGATCAAGATGGCGGTGGAGGATGTGGAGAAGACGGCCTTCTTGACACCATGCAGGGTGTACTGCTACACCTGCATGCCTTTCGGCCTTCGCAACGCGGGCATAACCTTTCAGCGGTTGATGCACATCGCCTTGGGGCGGCAGCTCGGCAAGAACACACAGGCCTACGTTGATGACATAGTGATCAAATCTCGCGAGGCGAGGACGTTGATTCAAGACTTGGAGGAGACCTTTGAGAGTTTGCGCTGGGTGAACCTGAGGCTTAACCCGGAGAAGTGCGTGTTTGTCATCCCCTCTGGCAAGCTGCCAAGGTTTCTCGTATCACACAGAGGGATCGAGGCGAACCCGGAGAAGATCAAGGCCATCAAAGACATGAGCCCACCACAGACCCTCAAGGACTGGAAAAGCTGGCACGACGGGTGACTGCGTTAGGGCGCTTCATCTCTAAGTTAGGCGAGCGTGCCTTACCATTCTTCAAGCTCATGAAGAAGAAAGGCCCCTTCGAGTGGACCCCGGAGGCCGACCTGGCCTTCCAAGACCTCAAGAAATACCTCACCAGCCCCCCAGTGATGGTGGCGCCGCAGCCTCTCGAGCCTCTGGTACTCTACCTCGCCGCCACCCCGTACTCCGCCAGCGTGACACTGGTGGCGGTTCGGGAGGAGCGCAGAGACAAATGTGTGTCCCTCCATGCCAGAGCTGATGCAGTGTAGGGTCAATAAGGCACACCAGAGCCATCGGCGGCGTAAGAGCAAGCTCGGCAGGGCAGCGTCGCGGAAACTCCTAAGGACTGCCATGTCTCAGGAAACCCTCCACCTCAGGATACGCCATAGTCTTCGCAAGACCCGAGCCTCAACAGTGTGCCAGCCCTCGTCGAGCACCCAATATAGTTCGTCAGCACCGTACTGCGAGGCGCAAGGGCACGCTACCCCATGCCGCAAAAGCTCCTGCTCGCACTCTTGGTGGCCTCGCGCAAGCTGCGACACTACTTCCAAGGGCACCCCATCAAGTTCGTCTCATCTTACCCATTGGAGAGGGTACTCTGGAGCCCAAACTCAGCCGGAAGAGTCGCTGAATGGAACATCGTGCTGCATGCATTCCAGCTGGAGTTCAGCACCACCAGAGTCATCAAGGGAGCCGCGCTCGCCGATTTTGTGGCGGAGTGGATAGATGCCCCGGCTCTTGAGGAAGGAGAAGACCGGTCCACCTCCCCAGGAAGTGAGGCACCATACGGTTGGGTCATGTATTTTGATGGCTCCTTTGCATACCAGGGCGCGGGGGCTGGGGCAGTGCTCATCTCGCCCACTCAGGACAAGCTTTACTAGGCCATGCAACTCTGCTTCCAGCACGGAGAGAAGGTCTCCAACAATATCGCAGAATACGAAGGCCTCATAGCCGGCCTGAAGGCTGCGGCGGCTCTGGGGGTGAGGTGCCTTACCGTCAAGGGCGACTCGTAGCTCCTCGTCAACTTCTCCAACAAAGTGTACGAGCCAAAGGACGATCACATGGAGGCCTACCTTGCAGAGGTGCGCAAGATGCAAAAGCAGTTCTCAGGCTGGGAGCTACAACACGTGCCCGAGGGCACCAACAAGGAAGCCGACGACATCACCAAGAGAGCATCCAAGCGGCAGCTGTAGGAGCCCGGCGTCTTCGAAGAGCGGCTCTTCAAGCCGTCAGCTGCGCCACCTCTCTCAAGCACGACTCAGCCACGGGAGGAGCTTCCATAGCCCCCGGCCACAGGAGCACCAGCTTGTGGCCCAACCTCAGGAGCTCGGCTACTCTTAGCGCTCGAGTCTCAGTAGGAGTGCTGGACCAAGGAGTTTAAGGGGTGCCTGCTGCACGGGACACTGCCGGAGAAGGAAGAGGACGCGGAGCACGTGGCCCGATAGGCCACGGCATACTACATTCAAGACGGTGATTTGTACAGGAAACGACCAAACGATGTCACGCTGCGCTGCATCTCCAGCGAACAAGGGATGGAGCTGCTGACTGATATACATGGCGGGGCCTATGGACATCACTCATCATCACAGACCCTCGTCGATTCTATTGGCCCACAACACTCAACAACGCAGCCGAGCTAGTGAAATCCTTCGAAGCTTAACAATTCCACACCAAGAAAATCCATGAGCCTTCTTAGGGCCTCCAAACCATCCCGCTCACATGGCCGTTCACGGTCTGGGGGCTGGACATCCTAGGCTTGTTCCCATGATTGCCAGGGGGCTATCGTTATCTCTACGTCGCCAATGATAAGTTCACCAAGTGGGCGGAAGTGGAAGCCGTCCGAACCATTCCAGCTGGTTCTGCTGTCAAGTTCATCAGGGGCCTCGTGATCCGCTTTGGGGTCCCCAACCGCATCATCACAGATAATGGCTCGCAGTTTACTAGTAACCTCTTTAAAACCTACTATGCTAACCTTGGAATGCAGATCTGCTATGCTTCAGTGGCCCACCCCAGGAGCAATGGTCAGGCTAAACGCGCCAACGCTGAGGGCCTGAGGGACCTCAAGACCAGGACCTTCAAGAAGAAGCTGGAGGCCTGCGGCAGGGGCTGGCACGACGAGCTCCAGTCCGTGATGTGGTCCATCCGCACCACCGCTACCAAGCCAATGGGCGTGACTCCGTTCTTCCTCGTATATGGAGCTAAAGCAGTCTCCCTCACGAGGTCAAGCATCGCTCCGCGCAGGTCCTGGTGTTCGACGAAATGCAGCAGGACGCCATGCGGGGGATGGACCTCGTGCTGGGGGAGGAACGTCGTGGCGAAGCTGCATTAAGGGTGGCAAGGTACCAGCAAGCGCTGCGGTGTTACCACTGCCGCAGCATTCTCTCCAGGACGCTCGAGACGGGTGACCTAGTCCTGAGGCGGGTCCTCTCCAGGGAAGGGCTGCACAAGCTGTCACCCATGTGGGAGGGCCCGTTTAGGGTCGTCCACATCTCCAGGCCGGGCGTCGTGCGCCTGGAGACGCAAGAAGGGACACCTATCCAAAACTCCTGGAACATCCAGCACCTCCGGAAGTTCTACCCATGAAACAAGGCCCAGAGCCTGTGAAGCAAGGCCCAGAGCCTGTGAAGCAAGGCCCAAAGGCTGTGAAGAAAGGCCCAGAGCCTATGAAGAAGGCCCAATGCCTATGAAGAATCGCCGCCCGTGACACTCTCACGTAATAATGAGTTGGGGCTGTACACGCCCCGTAGTCTTAGGAGCGCAGCCGCTAAACAAATTTTTTGCAGTTGCTAAGCAAACGCATGCATCTCGTGAAGGAAGGAGCAGCCCAAACGCACCAGGCATGCATCTCGTGAAGGAAAGGGTGTCCCAAATGCACCAGGTTAAGTTATCTTTGTGCAAAATAACAACATGACATGCGAATAACGTGCATGTTGCATTAACCAAGAACAACAGTTCGATACACGCCCCTCTGGGCCCATACTGGTTTCGTTTTCTGATGCAGGAAAAAAGGAAAAAGCTAAACAAAGCGGCATTCCAGCAATCTGTGGAGGCAGGCCCTTAGCGATGCCCCGAGCCTAGCCAGACCCCTCCTCGCGCTTCACAGAGGCACGGCGACGAGATGACCCGCTGCCTCCTTCGAAGTCCACGCAGTGGCTGGCCGTAGCCACCGCTGCTAGAGCTGTCACCAGAGGAAGAGCTGTCGTAGCTGGAAGAGACATGGTCACCGCTGAGGGCAGGCTCGCCCTCATCCTCGTCGTGACTGTCACCAAGGCCAAGCACCTCCTCACCATCGTTCGTCTCAGGGCAGCACCCAGCGCGGCGACGATCTTCCCCAAACACCCTCATGTAGAGGGTCGACCCACCGTCATACCTGAAGTGGAGCGTGCACCGCCTGCCCAGGCTGCACGCACGGGTGAATGTCTGCCAGCCGCGGGCTAGGGCTATGTTGCCGGCGGCGGAAGTGTCGACCGCGACCCAGGAGGCCTTGCTGCAGCAACCATCCGCCTGCAACCACAGCCCACCTGGACCAGGGGCCGGGAGTTCGTCGACAAAGAAGCGCGAAAGCTGGAGCCAGTTGCCGACCAGACAACGAACTCCGGCGACACCTCTGCCGAATGGAAGCATGGGCGGGGAGGCCGTGCCACCATCGTGCGCCTCCCCTCATCAGCTGGACCGCCATGGTTGGGACGGTCCCCTCCGCGTGCCTCGGCACCGCCTTGACGGTGGGCCACGGTGGGGGTCGCAGCATGCTTACGCGGACGGCCGCGACCATGCTTGAGCGCCGGGGAACCAGGGCCCTTGCGAGGAGCATTCCCCTTCTCGGCGGTAGAGAACTTCCTTCGTGGTGCCATCTGAGGCGCTGCAAGCAATGAAGCAAAGAAGAAGCGATCAAGCGAGGAAGAGATGGGCAACGGGGGCTCTGCCCCTTCCCCATTTATAGCAAGAGAAGGCCAACCGGCGTCTCCCACGACCGCAGGTAGTGATGGTTTCCCTTGCATGTCGTAGGGACTTGTCAAGTTGTGTAGTTGCCAAGGAAGCATGGGGAAGTGGAGACACCCACATCCAATCAACCGCCACACGTCATCTGAGGCCGCAGGCTTTTGGGGTCTGCGGTGCTCCCAACATGACCCTTGGCATCGTCACAAAGCCAATCACGTGCGCACCTTGGGCCCGGGGGATACTGTCGGCATTCTGGGAACGGGGGTCCCCAGATTCGCCTGCCTGCGGCCCGCGGTGTGGCGGAGCCAGCAGGCCGTACGACCCATCTTCATCAACAAGCATCCAAGACCCTCGTGAGGGGCCAAGCCTCGCGAGGCGGACGACGCAAGAGCTCCTCCTGAGTGGCCTGGCCGGGCAGGCTCACGAGGAGCGGAGATATCAAGGCGGGGCAAACCCCGCGAGGCTCTCATGACATGAGCCATGATGATTGACACCAGGCGGGCACGAGCACACGCAGTGTCCTTGTTTCCTCTTTGGTGCAAAGGGGGCAAGCGCAGCCGTGGGGTACTGAGGCCTCAGGCAAAGGTTGCCATTTTGGTGCAACAAGACCAAGACCATGGACTACAAGATGGAGGTCATCGTGGAGCCCAAGACGGCGTCACCACCAGAGCTTTGTGCAGGCGAAGACTACCTTTTGTCAGGATAGCTCGTACTAGCTGTCCCCCTTCAAATTAGCCTGCCATTGTTGGCTCCCTTCCCGCTCAATATTTGGGAAGGGACTAGGTCCTCTATAAATAGGACTAGCCACCACCATAGGAGGGGATGGAATCCTCGCGCTACAAGTTCATACACGCAAGAACACCTCAACCTCAAGAGGCAGTTCTTCCCTTATACTGTTCATCATCAGCCCAAGAGGCAATCCACCACCACCACACTGGAGTAGGGTATTACACCACAACGGTGGCCCGAACCAGTATAATCCCCGAGATCTTAGCGAGCTAGAGTGCAGATTGGTAGGAGGGAAAGACTTCGCGCGCACCCCAGTGTTCGAACCTTAAGGGTTAGCCGGAACCCCACATCTGACATAATTAAATTGTTGCTATTGCACCCACGCATGATAGTTCTATTATCTTTTTGAATTCTCCCAACTACACTATATCGGAGAAGTTTGCGCTTATTAAGGATTATATTGATGGGTTGCGTTCTAATACTACACATGATGATTTTGATAAATATAACATGCATGTGATTGCTGCTCGTACTTGCAATTATTATGAGATAGGAACTTCATCTCCGCCTCTTTATGTTTCCAATACGATAAACTTTTAAGAAACTGTTTATACTATGCATTGGCCTTTACTTGATGTGCATGAATTGTTCTTTTATGACATGCCGATGCATAGGAAGAGAGTTATACTTCGTAGTTACTTGGTATAGGTTACTTTGTTCTCACTACTAAATCACAAATCATTGTTAATTAAAATTGGCTTTGATATACCTTGGGATCCGGCTGGGTCCATTACGTGAGCATTTTATCCCTAGTTTAATGGCTTTAAAGAAAGCACTGCCAGGGAGACAACCCAGAAGTTTTAGAGAGTCATTTATTTCTGCTGAGTGCTTTTATAAAGTTTAAAAACAAAAAATAAAGTGGGGAACCTAAAACTTTTTCAAAAAGAAAAGTGAAAGTAAGAAGCACGAGCACCGTTGAAGTGGGGGAGCTCCTAGAACTTTGTTCGTGCCCATGGAAACTTTGCAAACCTTGATTATCGAAACTTTTCAACAAAAATAATTATCTCCTTGTACAAATCTGTTGTATTATAAAAATAATGTACCAAGATTTCCCTTTATGATGATTAGATTGATTGTTTGGTTTGTGCAGTGCAAAAACAGAAACTTTGGCTGTAGTGCGTGAATTTTCATTTTTTTGCAGGAACGTCAAATGTTTTTGAAACTTTTTGCACAGTACTTCTATACAGATTGTTCACTTTGTCATAATATTTTAGAATTTTTTGAGTTACAGAAGTGTGGTAGATGTTCAGATTACTACAGACTGTCCTGTTTAAGACAGATTCTATTTTTGATGCATTCTTTTGCTAGTTTTGAGGAAACTATCGATTTTATCGGTGGTATAAGCCATACAGAATTTATAATACAGTATCTACAATACAAAAACAAAATATGAATGAGTTTTCAACCGTATTTAAAGTGGTGATTTGTTTTATTATACTAACGGATCTCACGAGGGTTTATTTAAGTTTTGTGTGATTGAATTTTTCAAGTTTTGGGTAAGATCACGATGGATGAAGGGATAAGGAATGGAAAGAGCCTAAGATTGGGGATTCCCGAGGCACCCCAAGGTAATATTCGAGGACTCCCAAGCAACTAAGCTTGGGGATGCCCTGGAAGGCATTCCCTCTTTCTTCTAACGATCATCGGTAATTTTACTTGGAGCTATATTTTTACTCGTCCCATGATATGCGTAAATCTTGGAGCGTCGTGTGCTTTTTTTTTTTTTAATAATGCACGATGCTGGTATGAGATGGTCCTTGGTTTATTTATAGAATGGTCTTTGCACTTCACTTGTATCTTTTGAGTATGGCTTTGTAGAATGCTTCATGTGCTTCACTTATATCATTTGAAGTTTGGATTGCCTGTTTCTCTACACACAGAAAACCGCCATTTGTAGAATGCTCTTTTGCTTCACTTATATTTGTTAGAGCTTGGGAATATATTTTGTAGAAAGAATTAAACTCTCTTGATTCACTTATATCTATTTAGAGAGTCAACAGGAATTGGTCATTCACATGGTTAGTCATAAAATCCTACATAACTTGTAGATCACCGAATATGATATGTTTGATTCCTTGCAGTAGTGTTGCAATATAAATATGGTGATATTAGAGTCATGCTTGTGAGTAATTATGGATGGTCGAAATACTTGTGTTAAAGTTTGTGATTCCTGTAGCATGCACGTATGGTGAACCGTTATGTAACGAAGTTGGCGAATGATTTATTTTTGATTGTCTTCCTTATGAGTGGCGGTCGGGGACAAGCGGTGGTCTTTTCCTACCAATCTATCCCCCTAGGAGCATGCGTGTAGTACTTTGTTTCGATAGCTAATAGATTTTTGCATTAAGTATGTGAGTTCTTTAAGACTAATGATGAGTCCATGGATTATACGCACTCTCACCCTTCCATCATTGCTAGCCTCTTCGGTACCGTGCATTGCCCTTTCTCACCTCAAGAGTTGGTGCAAACTTTGCTGGTGCATCCAAACCCCGTGATATGATATGCTCTGTCACACATAAGCCTCCTTATATCTTCCTCAAAATAGCCACCATACCTACCTATCATGGCATTTCCATAGCCATTCCGAGATATATTGCCATGCAACTTCGATCATCATCATATACATGACTTGAGCATTCATTGTCATATTGCTTTGCATGATCGTAAGATAGCTAGCATGATGTTTTCATGGCTTGTCCATTTATTGATGTCATTGCTACGCAAGATCATTGCACAACCCGGTACACCGCCGGAGGCATTCATATAGAGTCATATCTTTGTTCCAGTATCGAGTTGTAATATTGACTTGTAAGTAAATAAAAGTGTTATGATCATCATTATTAGAGCATTGTCCCAGGTGAGGAAAGGATGATGTAGACTATGGTTCCCCCATAAGTTGGGATGAGTCTCCGGGCAAAGAATAAAAAATATATTAAAAAAGTGGCAAAAAAAGAGAGCAAAAAATGAGAAAAAAACAAAAAAAATCAGAAAAAGAGAGAAGGGGCAATGCTACTATCCTTTTACCACACTTTTGCTTCAGAGTAGCACCATGTTCTTCATATAGAGAGTCTCTTGAGTTATCACTTTCATATACTGTTACGTCTCCAACGTATCTAGAAATTTTATTGTTCCATGCTATTATATTATCTGTTTTGGATGTCTTATATGCATTAATATGCTATTTTATATTATTTTTGGGACTAACCCATTAACCAAGAGCCCAGTGCCAGTTCCCGTTTTTTCCTTGTTTTAGAGTTTTGCAGAAAAGGAATACCAAACGGAATAAAACTTACGTGATGATTTTTCTTGGACCAGGAGACATCCAGAGGACTTGAAGTGCAAGTCAAAGAAGCCACGAGGCGGCCACAAGGACGAAGGGTGTGCCCAGGGTGTAGGGCGCACCCCCCACCCTTGTGGGCCCCTCGTGACTCCACCGACCTAGTTTCATCTCCTATATATTCTCATATATCCCAAAACCAACAAAGAAAGCCACGAAAACACTTCTCCACCGCCGCAACCTTCTCCACCTATGAGATCCCATCTAGGGGCCTTTTCCGGCGTCCTACATCAACACCATTGCCCTTCCAATGAAGCGTGAGTAGCTTATCACAGACCTACGAGTCCATAGCTAGTAGCTAGATGGCTTCTTCTCTCTCTTTGATTCTCAATATCATGTTCTCCTCAATGTTCTTGGAGATCTATTCGATGTAATACTTTTTTGCGGTGTGTTCGCCGAGATCCAATGAATTGTGGATTTATGATCAGCTTATCTATGAATATTATTTGAATCTTCTCTAAATTCTTATATGCATGATTTGATATCTTTGCAAGTCTCTTCGAACTATCAATGTCGTTTGGCCAACTAGATTGGTTTTTCTTGCAATGGGAGAAGTGCTTAGCTTTAGGTTCAATCTTGTAGTGTCCTTTCCCAGTGACAGTAGGGGCAGCAAGGCACGTATTGTATTGCTGCCATCAAGGATAAAAAGATGGGGTTTTCATCATATTTCTTGAGTTAATTCCCCTACATCATGTCATCTTGCTTAATGAGTTACTCCATTCTTTATGAACTTAATACTTTAGATGCATGCTGGATAGTGGTCGATGTGTGGAGTAATAGTAGTAGATGCAGAACCATTTTGGTCTACTTGACATAGACGTGATGCCTATATTCATGATCGTTGCCCTAGATATCGTCATAACTTTGCGCTTTTCTATCAATTGCTCGGCAGTAATTTGTTAATCCACCACAATATTTTCTATCTTGAGATAAGCCTCTAGTGAAACCTATGGCCCCCAGGTCTATTTTCCATCATATAAGTTTCTATTTTCCATCATACAAGTTATATTTTCCATCATATAAGTTTTTGATCTACAATTTTATTTTCCGATTTACTTCCTTTGCAATCTTTTACTTTTGGATCTATAAACCAAAAATACCAAAAATATTTACTTTACAGTTTATCTCTCTATATCAGATCTCACTTTTTGCAAGTAACCGCCAAGGGATTGACAACCCCTTTACCACGTTGGGTGCAAGCTGTTTGATTGTTTGTGTAGGTATTCAGTGACTTGTGCATTGTCTCCTACTGGATTGATACATTGGTTCTCGAAACTAAGGGAAATACTTACTCTACTTTGTTGTATCACCCTTTCCTCTTCAAGGGGAAAACCAATGCAAGCTCAAGAATAGCATGAAGAATTTCGG
Source organism: Triticum aestivum (assembly GCF_018294505.1). Taxonomy (NCBI): domain Eukaryota; kingdom Viridiplantae; phylum Streptophyta; class Magnoliopsida; order Poales; family Poaceae; genus Triticum; species Triticum aestivum. The sequence continues at coordinate 176,702,308 of NC_057806.1, read as the reverse complement.
GCGCCGTTGCTGGTGAGATATACGACAAGTCAAGACATACCAAGTACCCATCATATACTCTCATCTCTTGCATTACATTATTTGTCATTTGCCTCTTGTTTTCCTCTCCCCCACTTCTAAAACGATTTTCAAAAACATTTGCCTTTTCTTCACCCCTCTTCCGTTTGTCTTTTTCGTTGGCCTTTGTGTGCTCGTGTGTTGGATTGCTTGCTTTGCCACAATGGCTCAAGAGAATACTAAATCATGTGACTTTTCCAACACCGATAATAATGATTTTATTAGTACTCCGATTTCTCCTGCTACTAATGCGGAATCTTGTGAAATTAATGCTGCTTTGCTGAATCTTGTTATGAAACATCAATTCTTCGGCCTTCCAAGTGAAGATGTCACATCCCATCTTAATAATTTCGTTGATTTGTGTGATATTCAAAATAAAAAAGATGTGGATAATGATATTGTTAAATTGAAGCTATTTACGTTCTCGCTTCGTAATCGTGCTAAAACTTGGTTTTCTTCTTTGCCTAAAAATAGTATTGATTCATGGAATAAGTGTAAAGATGCTTTTATTTCCAAGTATGTTCCTCCCGCTAAGATCATCTCCCTTAGGAATGATATTATGATTTTTAAGCAACTTGATCATGAACATGTTGCACAATCTTGGGAAAGGATGAAATTGATGATACGAAATTGCCCTACTCATGGTTTGAATTTGTGGATGATTATACAAAAAATTTATGCCGGATTGAATTTTTCTTCTAGAAATCTTTTAGCTTCGGCCGCGGGAGGTACTTTTATGGAAATTACTTTAGGAGAATCTACTAAACTCCTAGATAATATTATGGTTAATTATTCTCAATGGCATACAGAAAGATCTTCCACTAATAAAAAAAGTGCATGCGATTGAAGAGATCAATGTTTTGAGTGGAAAGATGGATGAGCTTATGAAATTATTTGCTAGAAAGAATGCTTCTATTGATCCTAATTATATTCCTTTGTATACTTTGATTGAGAATAATAATGAATCTATGGATGTGAATTTTTTTGGTAGGAACAATTTTGGTAATAACGCGTATAGAGGAAATTTTAATCCTAGGCCGTTTCCTAGTAATTCCTCTAATAATTATGGTAATTCCTACAACAATTCTTATAGAAATTATAATAATATGCCCTCTAATTTTGACAATAGTGTTAAAGAATTTATGAGTTCGCAAAAGCATTTCAATGCTTTGATTGAAGAAAAATTGCTTAAGATTGATGATTTGGCTAGGAACGTGAATATAATTTCTCTTGATGTTGATTCTTTCAAACTTAGATCTATCCCAACAAAGCATGATATAAATGAGTCTCTCAAAGCTATGAGAATTTCCATTGATGAGTGCAAAGAAAGAACCGCCAAGATGCGTGCTAAAAAAGATGGGTCTGGTTTGTAAAATCATGTTCTTCTAGTTTCCGTGAAAATAAAGATGAAGATCTTAAAGTGATTGATGTGACTCCTATTGAATCTTTGTTTTCCAATATAAATCTTGATAAAGATGGGACTGGAGATGAGTCAACTTTAGTTAAAAGGCGTCCCAATGACTCGGAGTTTTTAGATCTTGATGCAAAAATTGATAAAAGTGGGATTGGAGAGGTCAAAACTTTAAGTAGCAATGAACCCACTCTTTTGGATTTCAAGGAATTTAATTATGATAATTGTTCTTTAATAGATTGTATTTCCTTATTGCAATTGTTGAATTCTCCTCATGCTTATAATAAAAAAAAAGCTTTTACTAAACATATCGTTGATGCTATGATGCAATCTTTTGAAGAGAAGCTTGAATTGGAAGTTTATATCCCTAGAAAACTTTGTGATGAGTGGGAACCTACTATTAAGATTAAGATTAAAGATTATGACTGTCGTGCTTTGTGTGATTTGGGTTCTAGTGTTTCCACGATTCCAAAAACTCGATGTGTTAGGTTTCTGTGAATTTGATGATTGTAGTTTAAATTTGCATCTTGCGGATTCCACTATTAAGAAACCTATGGGAAGGATAATGAAGTTCTTATTGTTGCAAACAGGAATTACATTCTCGTAGATTTCATTGTTCTTAATATAGATTGCAATCCTACGTGTCCTATTATTCTTGGTAGACCTTTCCTTAGAATGATTGGTGCAATTATTGATATGAAAGAAGGAAACATTAGATTTCAATTTCCGTTAAGGAAAGGCATGGATGTAACATCCCAATTTTCAACTTGGATGTGAATCATTAGGTCATCATATGCATCCATGATTTGAGCATTTTTAATTTGATTTATTTGGACATTTTGATCCAAGAGACCTTAAGCAACTCAAGGACCATTTGAGAGAGTTGGAGGTTTTCACAAAAAAATCATTTTTTGAATTTTCAAAATTTGGGAATTTGGATCAAGGTGGTTTTTATTTGAAATTATTTTTCCAATTATTTCAAAATAAATAAAATAATGAGAGAAGATAATATGATTTCCCCAAACAGTGAGGAAATAATGGAAATTTAATTTTGAATAAAAATATAATTTATTTTAATTTTATTTGATATTTTATTCGGTTAAATTAGGGAAAATTGCATTTTTAAAAAATTGCATTTTAGCCCAGAAAGATGTTAACTTGGTCCTAAGTATTAGGAGAGGACCGTGAAAATTATTTTTGGAAATTTAGGATTTTTATTTTATTTTAGTTTAGTTTTTTTCTCTCTGACGAAATTATTATTTAAAAAAATTTAGACCGAACTGGGCCGAAGGCCTAGCTGGCCCGCCGCGTCGCCGCCTTTCCCACCGTGCCCAAGCCGAACTCCGGCAGAGTCCGAGCCGCCGCTGCCTCGCCCGTCGCCCCTTGCCCAAGTCAGTCGCACCCCCTGTCGGTGTCAAAACCGGCGGATCTTGGGTAGGGGGTCCCGAACTATGCATCTAGGCCGGATGGTAATAGGAGGCAAGGGACACGAAGTTTACCCAGGTTCAGGCCCTCTCGATGGAGGTAAAACCCTACGTCCTGCTTGATTAATATTGATGATATGGGTAGTACAAGAGTAGATCTACCACGAGATCGGAGAGGCTAAACCCTAGAGCTAGCCTATGGTATGATTGTTGAGGTGTATGTTTTCCTACGGACTAAAACCCTCCGGTTTGTATAGACACCGGATAGGGTTAGGGTTACATAGAGTCGGTTATAATGGTAGGAGATCTGTATATCCGTATCGCCAAGCTCCCCTTCCACGCCAAGGAAAGTCCCTTCCGAACACGGGACGAAGTCTTCAATCTTGTATCTTCATAGTCCAGGAGTCCGGCTGAAGGTATAGTCCGGCTATCCGAACACCCCCTAATCCAGGACTCCCTCAGTAGCCCCTGAACCAGGCTTCAATGACGATGAGTCCGGCGCGCAGATTGTCTTCAGCATTGCAAGGCGGGTTCCTCATCCAAGTACTTCATAGAAGATTTTGAACACAAAGGTAGTGTCCGGCTCTGCAAAATAAGTTTCCACATATTGCCCTAGAGAGAATAATATTTACACAAATCTAATCTACTGACGCACTCTGTAGCGTGACATCACACCACAACCAAGCTTTTATTCGAACCGTTTTACTGTCCCATCTCAGCGCGTTATGCGAGGCGGTTTCCTTGGCACGTCTTGTTAAAGCAGGGATCGTGTCCCCTTATTCCGAGATTCTCATCAATACGGGCGTGGGTAACCCAACCGTGCCATTGATTACGGCGCTTGGGAGATAAACGAGTTTTACCAGGCTGGTGGGGACACGTAGTTGCGTCCAGCCATATAAGGGGATAAAGATCCTCCTTTTCACCTACGCCTTCTTCCTCCTTCGCCTATCCATTCTTGTGCACTCGATCTCCAGCGCCCAAGTCTGCACTCCTCACCTCAACCTTCTCCAGCCATGTCCGGAGCAGGAGGCAAGTGGATGGTCTCCTCCATCATGGAGGGACACATCAAAAGACTAAGGAAGGCCGGATACTTGTCTAATGACATTGCGCACCGGCCTCCCTAAAAGGGGCAGCTCATCCCCACCCCAAGGCCCCCTGAGAGGGTGGTGTCCCTCCCCCATTTCCTCCGCGGACTGGGTTTTCCTCTCCATCCATTTGTCCGGGGGCTCATGTTCTACTATGGCCTGGATTTCCACGATCTGGCCCCGAATTTTGTCCTCAACATCTCGGCGTTTCTCGTCGTGTGCGAGGCTTTCCTCCGCATCCGCCCCCATTTCGGCCTATGGCTCAAGACCTTCAGCGTCAAGCCGAAGGTGGTGCGCGGCAACCAGGCGGAGTGAGGAGGCGCCATGGTGGGCAAGATGGCCAACATGCTATGGCTCGAGGGCTCCTTTGTGGAGACCCTGAAGGGGTGGCAATCGGGATGGTTTTACATCACCGAGCCGTGCGACGCCGAATGGGTCGCACCCCCTGAGTTCCGGTTCGGACCCCCAATGCGGCTCACGTCCTGGAAAGAGACGGGCCTGTCGTGGGGTAAAAAAGGAGAGCTGACCGGACTCCAAATATGCATCAAAACCCTGGTGGACAAGAAGCTCAAACTTGTCAACGTAGTCCAGGTTATGCTCATCTGCTTGATCCTCCCGTGCCAACAACGGGCTTTCAACCTGTGGGAGTTCGACCCGGCGCGGCACCAAACTTTGAGCAGGCTATTCGACACGACGTACGAAGATTCCTGGAAGGTGCTTTTCAAGGGTGCCGTGGCTCCCGCATCCGCTACTAAGGATCAAGGATTCAGTGCACAGCGTCACGCTGTTGCGGTGAGCTGTTTTTTTCCTTTTACAGGGTATCAGTGTTTCGTAGTTTGACTCCATGCGGGATCTAAGCTCCCTTTCCTTTGACAGGATTGGCAGGTGACGTCCGGACAGATCAACTCTCCGGCTCCTTTGCCCGAAGGCCCAGCGGGCGCTCAATTGGCGAAGCTGCTGGTTCCAGCACCATATGTGGTGCCGGAGAAGAAGGCCAAGAAGAAGGCCACGGGGACTCGAAAGAGTGCCCGATGCCCGGAGGTGTCAGATTCATCATCCGACGAATCCAAGACGCACTCCTCCCACGAAGATGAGGAGGAGGAAGAAGAGACCCCTCCCCCTCCAGCGGGGGAAGGGAAGAAAAGGAAGGCCGCCCCAACTGGGGAGGCCGAAGGGTCCAAGAAGGGGAGAACCCCTCCTCCGGACTACTCCACCAACGCCGACGACGGTGAAGAGGAGTGGCCGCCCAGGGCCAAGCCCCTGGCGAAATCGTAAGTATCCGGATACCAGAGTGATTTCATAGTATTCGTTTATTGCACAGCTTTCCCTTATGTCAAATATGTTTATGCAGCCCACCCAAAGACCGGCTCGTCGCGTCGTCGAGCGGCTCACTGGACTCGTCGGACGTGAATCCGCTGCCGACGGCTTCCTCCCCCCGCCCTACGGATGACACCGAAGTGTTGTCCCAACAGGTTCCAATCCGGGAGGAGGTGGTCCTGGAGGCGCCGCAAGGCGACCTCCCGGACTCTAGGAGTGAAGGGGACGAAACCCCCCAGGGACCTAGGACGGACACCGCTCTGGAACCTTCAAAGGTTCCAGAGTCCGGCGGGGGGCCTCCTTCCAAGAGGAGCAAGCCCACTGCGCCGGCGACCTCTGTCCAACCGGAGGCGCCGGACAATCTATTGGAGGCGCTCCAAGGCGCCTCCATCGACGAGGGGCACCGCACCATTATGAGTGCGGTGGTCCAGAAGGTTGAGTCCGCCAAGAGCGGACTGATTGAAGCTTGTACAAGCCGTTTAACAGGCTTTGAGGTAAGTAAAGAATGTGTAAATAACATTACCGCATAGACAGTAGCCCCGGATGCTCTGTTTGGTGTTCGGGAAGAAAAGCCGAATAGAGAATCAAATAAAATTCGCAGGAGTCTAACAAAAAGAAGTCAATATGCGTGTGCAAGCTTCCCTGCTGGCGTCCGCCGCACTGACTGCGGAAGTGGACGTGCTAAAGCAGGACATCGAGCGGTCCGAGCAAGAGCTCGGACGTGCCAGGAAGCAGCTCGAGGACAGTGAAGGTAAGAAATACCTTGTATAAATGTGTATAAAAGGTGCAATTGCAAAAAAATGACAGGAGTATCGTGGCTATTGTAGGGGCCACATCTGAGGTGGCGACCCTGAAGCAAGCACTGCTCGAGGCCGAGAAGAGATCGGCCGCGGAGCGCACTGAGTGAGAAAAGTATGAGGCCGAGGTTGGCAAGGTGCGACAAGAGCTCCAGGATCTCATGGAAAAACATGAGAGTTTGGAGCGTGACTCAAGGACGCGAGCGTCCGAGCTCGCGGCGCCTATTGAAAGTGCCAGGTCTGCTAAGGCCGAATCCCAGAAGACCCTCCAGGAGTTGGATGAGGTGAAGAAGATAGCGGCGGGTAAGGCATTCTTTATGCAAAGCAAACACATAAGTGTGAGTTACTTGTTACTTAACCGAATCCGGAGTTCTCCAGGCGCGTTCGCAGATCTTCCCCGGAGTGTGTTTGATGCTGCCGCATTCTATCGAGCCGAGGAGGGCAGCTCGACAGAGAAGGTGTTCTGGTCTCAGTATGCTGAGGCCGGACACCCCGTGCCCATGAGCGACCAGCTGCAGCAACTGGTCGAGCTCCACAAGGCGGCCGAATAGGCCATGAGGGGCCTCATAGTTTGGCTGTGGCCTAGAGAGGCTCTGCCTGGGAGCTACTTCGGGCTGGTGCGGTGGCTGGTGGAGGCCTGTCCAAGCCTCGAGGTCATCAAGCGCTCCGTCTGCATTGAAGGTGCCCGTAGGGCTCTTGCCCGTGCGAAGGTGCACTGGGCAAGCTGGATGCTGAGAAGCTTGTGAAGGACGGGCCACCGCCGGGGAAAGAGCATCGCAAGACCGAGAATTATTATAAGGATGTTCTGAAGGGTGCCCGCCTTGTGGCGGATGAATGTTCTATGGATGTAATTTTTGAATAAAACTCGCTCGTTTTGTCCTGTGCGCTGAAAACTTGTTCATATGCGCTTAAGCAATGCTGTTTCAATTTAAAATATTACCTTCTGTGCGGCTATTTATCAATTCTGAGAGATGGCGAGTCGTTGGCTTCTGCCCCCGTGCCGCTAGTGCCGGGGTGTTCGGGGATAAACCCGAGGGCTCTTTTTCCCATGTTTGGGTCCTTCGAGGGAAGCGCTCAGCCCAACGAACAAGGCAATCGGACTATAATGCATGAACACTCTCACTTAGCCATAGAATTCTATAATTTTAAATTTCGGCGAAGCCCCTGGTATTCGGAAGACCGAGTTCGGGGCGCTATCCACGCCTTGGCTGGATAGAGCCGGCTCCTCACCCTAAGCGGCATAAGTCTTTAAGGACTCGAAAAGACCTTTCGAACAGCGACCAGCTCTTGCCTCATCATGACGGTCAGTTTTAGCTTTGTCCACTAAGGTGCTTGACCCAGCTCAACCGGGGCACAATCGCAGTGGTTCTCCTAGTGCTACCTTAGCCGATATAGCGGAACGTAAGGCACCAAAACATAGGAGCCGGGCAAACCCAACTATTGACCCAAGACATGATTCGGAGCCGATGCATATAATGCTATAAGTTCGGGGTGCCGCACTTGTTAAAGTGTTCGGACTTCTCACACCATGTTGAGGGGTACTGAAGCCCCTGGCGTATTTTGGCCGTAGCAAAGTGTACGGGTGCAACATGTCGTTAAGGAACATATATAAATATAAAAAGAGAGTAATGCAAAAATAGACAAAAGCTATGCATTGTTTATTAAAAAGAGTTGCGATCAAAGCAGAACGATACAAATAATGCGATAAGCAAAAGGTTGGACTATGTAACATGTCCGCTCCAGGGGCAAGCTGCGAAATAATATGCGAAACAGGTATACTGCTCGTGATAGAGACCACCTGGGAGTTCCGTAATGCGGCGTGGCTTGTCTGCTTCCCTGGTTCTTGCATTGTTTGTGCGGCAATTGAACTGCCGAACAGGCCATCCGAAGAATGGAGTCCTGAAAGTAAAAGAATTTAAAAAAAAAATCGGCAGCCCCTGGTACGGTTTAAGCCGTGTTTTGGGCGTGCCGCGATGGTGCCCCTCCCCCTATGCAAATGGTATATCTAGAGCGTAGTTATGTATGCGAAGTCCTGACGTCGCCTTTTTGCGAGGGTTGGGGTTGGGGCCGCATTGCTACGCCTGCTCGGATCGTGCCAGGCGGTCTTGTTGTAGGTTACTCCGGGCGCGCTTGACGGTGTCAGGTCGTTTAGTGGCCGTACTGGAGAAATGCCTGGAGAGGCTGCTTTGTACTTCCGCTGCAAGGGCCGCCGTGTGCTCCTCCGTTCGGAGGGAGCTTTCGGTGTTTCCATTGACCGTAATTACTCCTCGAGGGCCTGGCATCTTGAGCTTAAGGTATGCGTAGTGCGGTACCACATTGAACTTAGTGAATGCGGTTCGCCCAAGCAGTGCGTGATAACCACTGCGAAACGGGACTATGTCGAAGATTAACTCCTCACTTCGGAAATTATCCGGAGATCCGAAGACCACTTCAAGTGTGAGTAAGCCTGTACAGTTGGCCTCTACACCTGGTATTACGCCTTTAAAGGTCGTTTTGGTGGGCTTAATCCTCGAGGGATCTATGCCCATTTTCTGCACTGTATCCTGGTAAAGCAGGTTCAGGCTGCTGCCGCCATGCATAAGGACTCTAGTGAGATGAAATCCGTCAATAATTGGGTCTAGAGCCAATGCGGCGAAGCCGCCGTGACGGGTGCTAGTGGGGTGGTCCCTTCGATCAAAGGTGATCGGGCAGGAGGACCATGGGTTGAACATTGGGGCGACTGGCTCTATCGCGTATATGTCCCTTAACGCACACTTTCGCTCCTTCCTGGGGATGTGGGTTGCGTATATCATGTTCACCGTCCGCACTTGTGGGGGAAAACCCTTCTGTCCCCTGTTGTTCGGTGGCCGGGGCTCCTCGTCATTATCGCTATGCAGCCCCTTGTCTTCGTCTTCGGCGTTTAACTTCCCTACCCGCTTGAACACCTAACAATCCCTGTTGTTCTTATTGGCTGGCTTTTCGGGGGTGCCATGTATCTGGCATAAGCGGTCGAGTATCAGGTCCAAACTGGACGGGCCCCTAGGATTCCTTTTGAATGGCTTTTTCTGCTCACCGGATTTAGAGCCTCTGAATCCGGCATTAACTGCCGTATCATCTGCATTGTCGATGTTAATGCGGCGCTTCTCTTTGTTGCGACGCGACATGCCACTACTGTCCCTGGTGTCCAAATTACCAGGGTTCTTGGTTATATTGTTGATACGAGAAAGCCAGTTGTCTTCTCCCGTGCAAAAGCGGGTCATGAGTGTCGTGAGTGCTGCCATAGATTTCGGCTTTTCTTGTCCAAGGTGCCGGGTCAGCCACTCATCACGGATATTGTGCTTGAAGGCTGCTAGGGCCTTAGCGTCCGGAGAGTGGACTATTTGATTTTTCTTTGATAGGAACCATGTCCAGAATTGCCTGGCCGATTCATCTGGCTACTGAATTACGTGACTTAGGTCATCGGCATCTAGGGGTCGCACATAAGTGCCCTGGAAATTGTCGAGGAATGCGGCTTCCAGGTCCTCCCAACACCTGATTGATCCTGTTGGCAAGCTGTTAAGCCAATGCCGAGCTGGTCCTTTAAGCTTGAGTGGGAGGTATTTGATGGTGTGGAAACCATCACCGCGGGCCATGTGGATATGAAGGAGATAATCCTCGATCCATACCGCAGGATCTGTTGTGCCATCATATGATTCGATGTTTACGAGTTTGAAACCCCGGGGATTTGATGATTCATTATTTCGTCTGTAAAGCAGAGTGGGTGTGCAGCGCCTCTGTATTGGGCTATATCATGACGTAGATCCAATGAGCTTTATCTATTGTGTTCGACCCTGCCAAATTTGTGGCTGGCGTGATGGTTGCCGTCTCAAGCCGTGGGGCGCCCACGCGATCCGTAGATCGATCTTGTTTGCCTTGCCTTGTCCTCCAACATATCTCGTAAGTCCGGCGCATAGTCCCGTGCCTTGGTACTGGGTGCGGCTTGAGTGGAGGGCTGAGAGGCCTCTCTGTCGCGGCCACGAGGTGGCCGGTCGGCCGCATCAAGTGCTTCCTCCTCTAATTGGGGTAGCAACCTGCGCTTTGGGTAGCTCTTGGAGGGGCGTTCGAGTTTATGCTCTTCAGCCGCAAGGACTTCAGTCCATCTGTCAACTAGCAAATCTTGATCAGCTCTAAGCTGTTGCTGTTTTTTCTTGAGGCTTCTTGCCGTGGCCATAAGCCTGCGTTGAAAATGCTCTTGCTCGACGGGATCCTCTGGCACGACGAATTCGTCATCGTCGAGGCTTGCCTTGTCTTTGGAGGGAGGCATATAATTATCGTCCTCGACCTCTCTGTCTGCCGCTCTCTCATGAGGGCTGGTTTCTCCATCCTCCTGTGCTAAATCTTGCTGGAGGGGGTTTTCTTCGTCGCTTTCCGGAGTATTATTATCTCCCGTGCTGGAATCACCGTGTTTGTTTTGGCGGGATTTTGAGCGGCGCCGCTGACGTCGGCGCTTAGGCTGTTTCTTGGAGGGGTCATCCTCCGCTGTTCCATCGCCATCTCCCTCTTTTGGGGTGTCCACCATGTATATGTCATACGGCGAGGTGGCTTTCGAGGGCCTAGTAGGCGCTTGTTCTTCATCATCTCCTTCATCGGCGTCCATACCGTCGATGTCTTCGGAGTCGAAGTCGAGCATGTCGGTTAAGTCGTCGACATTGGCTACAAAGTGGGTGGTGGGTGGGCTTTTAAAATCTTCATCGTCTGAATCCCAACCTTGCTGGCCGTAGTCCGGCCAGGGCTCTCCTGATAAAGAGAGAGACTTCAGTGTCTTCAGAATATTGCCAAAAGGCGAGTGCTGAAAGATGTCCGCAACAGTGAACTCCATGATCGGTGCCCAATCAGATTCGATTGGCAGGGGCGCGGAGGGTTCAGACTGCATTGAGGAGTCCGGCTCCTTGGAGTCACGAGTCTCGCAGAGTATGGGGCTCGTGTTCGGCTTAATCGCCGTTGGGATCGCAGCCCCCGAGGCGGCGTCCAACCGCCCATCCTCGATCGGCGCAGTTGGCTCCGAATTAAGGATCGGAGCCGATGCGGGTGCGGCCTCCAGGGCACTGTTCGGCGGCAGAGCTAGATCATGCTCGTCGGGACAGTGCGGCGCGCTCGGCACTGGCTCGAATCCGTCGAAGATCAAGTCCCCGCGGATGTCAGCCGTGTAGTTTAAACTTCCGAATCTGACCTAACGGCCAGGGGCGTAGCTTTCGATCTGCTCTAGATGGCCAAGTGAATTGGCCCGCAGTGCGAAGCCGCCGAAGACGAAGATCTGTCCGGGGAGGAAGGTCTCACCCTGGACTGCATTGCTGTTGAAGATCGCCGGAGCCATCGAGCCTGACGGCGACGACACAGAGGAACTCTCAATGAAAGCACCAATGTCGGTGTCAAAACCGGAGGATCTCGGGTAGGGGGTCCCCAACTGTGCGTCTAGGCCGGATGGTAACAGGAGGCAAGGGACACGAATTTTTCCCATTTTCGGGCCCTCTCGATGGAGGTAAAACCCTACGTCCTGCTTTATTAATATTGATGATATGGGTAGTACAAGAGTAGATCTACCACGAGATCAGAGAGGCTAAACCCTAGAAGCTAGCCTATGGTATGATTGTTGAGGTGTATGTTGTCCTACGGACTAAAACCCTCCGGTTTATATAGACACCGGATAGGGTTAGGGTTACATAGAGTCGGTTACAATGGTAGGAGATCTGTATATCCGTATCCCCAAGCTTGCCTTCCACGCCAAGGAAAGTCCCTTCCAGACACAGGACGAAGTCTTCAATCTTGTATCTTCATAGTCCAGGAGTCCGGCTGAAGGTATAGTCCGGCTAACCGAACACCCCCTAATCCAGGACTCCCTCACCCCCCTTTAAAAGCCGACGTCGCTGCCCCCATCTCCCCTCAAGCCGCCGCCTCCCGCCGCCCGCTCACGCCGCCGCCGCTATCCCCATTGTCGCACCGCCTCGCCGCCTCGCCTCACCCCGCGACTCTACCGCACGCCATTAGCTGCCGACGCTCCGCCGCTTCCGCGCCGCCTCGCCTCGCCGGTTTATTTTTTGAACCGGTATAAACCGCTAAACCCGCCCCAGTTTTTTTCGGTTTTTCGTTTTAGATCGGTTTATTATTAGTAAGCGTTCACCCGTTTTGTTTTGTTAATGAGCAATTCGTTCGTTAGTTTCTGTTAGCGAACGTTCGTTCTTTAGATTTTTCTTCTTAGTTTTATTTTCTGCCAGGGACCTATCTGTGATTAGTTTTCCTACAGATCCCTGATTTTCAAACTCTCACTACTTTTTGCTCGTTTATCCAAATCCAGTGAAACCAACGCCAAAATTTTCATCTTGTTCCCCTCTGTCCAGAGAAACAACATGAACATGATTTTGAAAATTTAAAATTTGGTTTCAAGCAGATTTGAATTTGAACTTTTTTTATCGTAGTTTGAGTTTCGTATCTCCGATTTGATTGTTGCAAATCGAAGCTCTTCACTTGAACTTTTTGGTTTAGACCATTTCTTTTGGTTTTACCTTTGCATCTTATGCTTGAGTGCTTATGTATGCTATTGTTTGTTCATAATAGAGTTTCAGGAGTGCGAGGCTTGCTACTACGAATCTCTAGGGTTTTCCGATCGTCAGCAAGGCAAGTAACACTTTGATCATATCACTTTATTACCCAGTTTTTATGCATTAGTTTCAACCCTCAAACATTGCATGAGAAGGTTTTGATAACATGTGGGTGTGGGAAGTAGATGTTGAGGTAGGAAGCTATTTTCTTTTTATCAACCTTGGGATTTACACGTTATGCTCATATTGCTTAGCCATGCTCGTAGACGGGATTGGTATGTGAGATTCATGAAAGATGTGAGAGTTAATATTTAAGTAAGGGAAACTTAAGGTGGCTACTTTAATACACATCTGGGTGGATTGGTTGTGGGCACCAGGAGTAATCCAGTGTTATCCTAGGATATCCCGGCTCAAAGGGATCATAATATTATTCATGCTCAGAAACTTTCGTGTGCAGCCACAAGCCATTATGAGCTCTGGCATAGTTGAGTAAGTTGTGTGACCTCTTTTAGTGGTAGGCTAGCAGATGTAGGGGAAAGTAGGTGGTACTGTCTACCCAGAGTAAAGTGTTAATGCTTTAGAAAGACTATGTCTCGATCTTCCGATCATGGACGTGGTCGAGTCTTATGGGCAAAAGTGTGCAAACCTCTGCAGAGCATATAAACTAATCATGATTAGCTGTTTCCCCGGTTATGGACATCTTGAGTATCTGGTATTTGAATTATTGATTGATCTCATCACTTTACTTAATGAATTTGTTGGGTTATTAATTACTATATTGGGATTGAGTTGGAGGAACCTTTTCAATAATGACATAAACTTTGTAGTTAAAAAATTTATTCCTTTGCTGTAGGAAAAAAAATAGCTTTATGCAAATGATAACCATAGAGCCTCCACCATCCAAATATGCATGTAGTGATAATTGTTATTTGTTCATTGCTCTATAGTGTTATCTTGCCAACATATTCCATCTGCTTATCTACACGGCTGCAATGTATCATGTTGTAGAGTATTCAGACGAAGAGTAAGGTGCGACAGGTCGGTGTCATGAACTCAGTTTTGCCGTGGAGTTGGATGGACTCACTTATCTTCGAAGCTTCCATAGTTACCTTATTTAGACGGCCTTCAGCCATATTTTTGTAAGAAGTGCTCTTTTTGAGACACTCGATGTAATAAGTGTGTGATTGAACTCTGTTATAAATCCTCGAGTACCATGTGTGTCAGCAATACCGATCCAGGGATGACACTTAAGCACAGAGACTACGGTCCATTGGGATCGGGTCGCTACAAAATGGTATCAGAGCACACGCTGACTGCAGGACGCTACCACTAGTGAGGGAGTCCTGGATTAGGGGGTGTTCGGATAGCCGGACTATACCTTCGGCCGGACTCCTGGACTATGAAGATACAAGATTGAAGCCTTCGTCCCGTGTCCGGAAGGCACTTTCCTTGGCGTGGAAGGCAAGCTTGGCGATACGGATATTTAGATCTCCTACCATGGTAGCCAACTCTATGTAACCCTAACCCTATCCGGTGTCTATATAAACCGGAGGGTTTTAGTCCGTAGGACAACATACACATCAACAATCATACCATAGGCTAGCCTCTAGGGTTTAGCCTCCTCGATCTCGTGGTAGATCTACTCTTGTACTACCCATATCATCAATATTAATCAAGCAGGACGTAGGGTTTTACCTCCATCGAGAGGGCACAAACCTGGGTAAAATTTCGTGTCCCATGCCTCCTGTTACCATCCAGCCTAGACGCACAGTTCGGGACCCCCTACCCGAGATCTGCCGGTTTTGACACCAACATTCGTGCTTTCATTGAGAGTTCCTCTGTGTCGTCGCCATCAGGCTCGATGGCTCTGATGATCTTCAACAGCGATGCAGTCCAGGGTGAGACCTTCCTCCCCGGACAGATCTTCATCTTCGGCGGCTTCGCACTGCGGGCCAATTCACTTGGCCATCTAGGGCAGATCGAAAGCTATGCCCCTGGCCGTCAGGTCAGATTCGGAAGTTTAAACTACACGGCTGACATCCGCGGGGACTTGATCTTCGACGGATTCGAGCCACTGCCGAGCACGCCGCACTATCCCGATGAGCATGATCTAGCTCTGCCGCCAAACAGTGCCCTGGAGGCCGCACCCACATCGGCTCCTATCCTTAATTCGGAGCCAACTGCGCCGATCGAGGATGGGCGGTTGGACACCGCCTCGGGGGCTGTGATCCCAACGGCGATTGAGCCGAACACTAGGCCCGTACTCTGCGAGACTCGTGACTCCAAGGAGCTGGACTCCTCTCCGGACTCTGAACACTCCGCGCCCCTGCCTATCAAATCCGATTGGGCGCCGATCATGGAGTTCACTGTCGCGGACATCTTTCAGCACTCGCCTTTTGGCAATATTCTGAAGACACTGAAGTCTCTCTCTTTATCAGGAGAGCCCTGGCCGGACTACGGCCAGCAAGGTTGGGATTCAGACGATGAAGATTTTAAAAGCCCACCCACCACCCACTTTGTAGCCGATGTCGACGACTTAACCAACATGCTCGACTTTGACTCCGAAGACATCGACGGTATGGACGCCGATGAAGGAGATGATGAAGAACCAGCGCCTACTAGGCCCTAGAAAGCCACCTCGTCGTATGACATATACATGGTGGACACCCGAAAAGAGGGAGATGGCGATGGAACAATGGAGGATGACCCCTCCAAGAAACAGCCTAAGCGCCAACGTCAGCGGCGCCGCTCAAAATCCCGCCAAAACAAACACAGTGATTCCAGCACGGGAGATAATAATACTCTGGAAAGCGCCGAAGAAAACCCCCTCCAGCAAGATTTAGCACAGGAGGATGGAGAAACCAGCCCTCATGAGAGAGCGGCCGAAGAGGCAAGCCTCGACGATGACGAATTCGTCGTGCCAGAGGATCCCGTCGAGCAAGAGCGTTTTCAACGCAGGCTTATGGCCATGGCAAGAAGCCTCAAGAAAAAACAACAACAACTTAGAGCTGATCAAGATTTGCTAGTTGACAGATGGACAGAAGTCCTTGCGGCCGAAGAGCATAAACTCGAACGCCCCTCCAAGAGCTACCCAAAGCGCAGGTTGCTACACCAATTAGAGGAGGAAGCACTTGATGCGGCCGACCGGCCACCTCGTGGCCGCGACAGAGGGGCCTCTCGGCCCTCCACTCAAGCCGCACCTCGTACCAAGGCACGGGACTATGCGCCGGACTTACGAGATATGTTGCAGGACAAGGCAAGGAAAACAAGATCGATCTACAAATCGCGTGGGCGCCCCACGGCTCGAGGCGGCAACCATCACGCCAGCCACAAATTCGACAGGGCCGAACACAGTAGACAAGGCTCATTGGAGCTACGTCATGATATAGCCTAGTACAGAGGCGCCGCACACCCACTCTGCTTACAGACGAAATAATGGATCATCAAATCCCCGAGGGTTCCAAACCCGTAAACATTGAATCATATGATGGCACAACAGATCCTGCGGTATGGATCGAGGATTATCTCCTTCATATCCACATGGCCCACGGCGATGATTTCCACGCCATCAAATACCTCCCACTCAAGATTAAAGGACCAGCTCGGCATTGGCTTAACAGCTTGCCAACAGGATCAATCAGCTGTTGGGAGGACCTGGAAGCTGCATTCCTCGACAATTTCCAGGGCACTTATGTGCGACCCCCAGACGCTGATGACCTAAGTCACGTAATTCAGCAGCCAGATGAATCGGCCAGGCAATACTGGACACGGTTCCTAACAAAGAAAAATCAAATAGTCGACTGTCCGGACGCTGAGGCCCTAGAAACCTTAAAGCACAATATCCGTGACGAGTGGCTGGCCCGAAACCTTGGACAGGAAAAGCCGAAATCTATGGCAGCACTCACGACACTCATGACCCGCTTTTGCGCGGGAGAAGACAGCTGGCTTGCTCGTAGCAACAATATAACCAAGAATCCTGGTAATTCGGACACCAGGGACAGTAGTGGCAGGTCGCGTCGCAATAAACAGAAGCGCCGCATTAACGGCGACAATGCAGATGATAGGACAGTTAATGCCGGATTCAGAGGCTCTAAATCCGGTCAGCGGAAAAAGCCATTCAAAAGGAATCCTAGGGGCCCGTCTAGTTTGGACCGAATACTCGACTGCTTATGCCAAATACATGGCACCCCCGAAAAGCCGGCCAATCACACCAACAGGGATTGTTGGGTCCTCAAGCAGGCAGGCAAGTTAAACGCCGAAAACAAAGACAAGGGGCTGCATAGCAACGACGACGAGGAGCCCCGGCCGCCGAAAAACAGGGGACAAAAGGGTTTTCCCCCACAAGTGCGGACGGTGAACATGATATACGCAACCCACATCCCCAAGAGGGAGCGGAAGCGCGCGTTAAGGGACATATACGCGATAGAGCCAGTCACCCCAAAGTTCAACCCATGGTCCTCCTGCCCGATCACCTTTGATCGAAGGGACCACCCCACTAGCACCCGTTATGGTGGCTTTGCCGCATTGGTTCTAGACCCAATTATTGACGGATTTCATCTCACTAGAGTCCTTATGGACGGCGGCAGCAGCCTAAACCTGCTTTACCAGGATACAGTGCAGAAAATGGGCATAGATCCCTCGAGGATTAAGCCCACCAAAACGACCTTTAAAGGCGTAATACCAGGTGTAGAGGCCAACTGTACAGGCTCAGTCACACTTGAAGTGGTCTTCGGATCTCCGGATAATTTCCGAAGTGAGGAGTTAATCTTCGACATAGTCCCGTTTCGCGGTGGTTATCACGCACTGCTCGGGCAAACCGCATTCGCTAAGTTCAATGCGGTACCGCATTACGCATACCTTAAGCTCAAGATGCCAGGCCCTCTAGGAGTAATTACGGTCAATGGAAACACCGAACGCTCCCTCCGAACGGAGGAGCACATGGCGGCCCTTGCAGCGGAAGTACAAAGAAGCCTCTTCAGGCATTTCTCCAGTCCGGCCACTAAACGACTGGACACCATCAAGCGCATCGGGAGTAACCTACAACAAGACCGCCTGGCACGATCCGAGCAGGCATAGCAATGCGGCCCCAACCCCAACCCTTGCAAAAAGGCGACGTCAGTACTTCGCGTACATAACTATGCTCTAGAGATACCATGGGCACAGGGGGAGGGGCACCATCACGGCACGCCCAAAACACGGATTAAACCGTACCAGGGGCTGCCGATTTTTTTTAAAATTCTTTTACTTTCAGGACTCCATTCTTCGGACGGCCTGTTCGGAAGTTCAATTGCCGCACATACGATGCAAGAACCAGGGAAGCAGACAAGCCACACCGCTTTACGGAACTCCCAGGTGGTCTCTATCACGAGCAGTATACCTGTTTCGCATATTATTCCGCAGCTTGCCCCTGGAGAGGACATGTTACATAGTCCAACCTTTTGCTTATCGCATTATTTGTATCGTTCTGCTTTGAACGCAGCTCTTTTTAATAAACAATGCATAGCTTTTGTCTATTTTTGCATTACTCTTTTTTTATATTTATATATGATCCTTAACGACATGTTGCACCCGTACACTTTGGTACGGCCAAAATATGCCAGGGGCTTCAGTACCCCTCAACATGGTGTGAGAAGTCCGAACACTTTAACAAGTGCGGCACCCCGAACTTATAGCATTATATGCATCGGCTCCGAATCATGTCTTGGGTCAATAGTTGGGTTTACCCGGCTCCTATGTTTTGGTGCCTTACGTTCCGCTATATCGGCTAAGGTAGCACTAGGAGAACCACTGCGAGTGTGCCCCGGTTGAGCTGGGTCGAGCACCTCAGTGGAGAAAGCTAAAACTGACCGTCATGATGAGGCGAGAGCTGGTCGCTGTTCGAGAGGTCTTTTCGAGTCTTTAAGACT
Source organism: Triticum aestivum (assembly GCF_018294505.1). NCBI lineage: Eukaryota > Viridiplantae > Streptophyta > Magnoliopsida > Poales > Poaceae > Triticum > Triticum aestivum. The sequence continues at coordinate 176,683,757 of NC_057806.1, read as the reverse complement.
TATGCCGCTTAGGGCGAGGAGCCGGCTCTATCCGGCCAAGGCGTGGATAGCGCCCCGAACTCGGTCTTCCGAATACCAGGGGCTTCGCCGAAATTTAAAATTATAGAATTCTATGGCTAAGTTAGAGTGTTCACGCATTATAGTCCGATTGCCTTGTTCGTTGGGCTGAGCGCCTCCCTCGAAGGACCCAAACACGGGAAAAAGAGCCCTCGGGTTTATCCCCGAACACCCCAGCACTAGCGGCACGGGGGCAGAAGCCGACGACTCGCCATCTCTCAGAATTGATAAACAGCCACATAGAAGGTAATATTTTAAATTCAAACAGCATTGCTTAAGCGCATATGAACAAGTTTTCAGCGCACAGGACAAAACGAGCGAGTTTTATTCAAAACTTACATCCATAGAACATTCATCCGCCACAAGGCAGGCACCCTTCAGAACATCCTTATAATAATTCTCGGGCTTGCGATGCTCTTTCCCCGGTGGTGGCCCGTCCTTCACAAGCTTCTCAGCATCCAGCTTGCCCCAGTGCACCTTCGCACGGGCAAGAGCCCTACGGGCACCTTCAATGCAGACGGAGTGCTTGATGACCTCGAGCCTTGGACAGGCCTCCACCAGCCGCCGCACCAGCCCGAAGTAGCTCCCAGGCAGAGCCTCTCCAGGCCACAGCCGAACTATGAGGCCCCTCATGGCCTGTTCGGCCGCCTTGTGGAGCTCGACCAGTTGCTTCAGCTGGTCGCTCATGGGCACGGGGTGTCCGGCCTCAGCATACTGAGACCAGAACACCTTCTCTGTCGAGGTGCCCTCCTCGGCTCGATAGAAGGCGGCAGCATCAGACACACTCCGGGGAAGATCTGCGAACGCGCCTGGAGAACTCTGGATTCGGGTAAGTAACAAGTAACTCATGCTTATGTGTTTGCTTTGCATAAAGAATGCCTTACCCGCCACTATCTTCTTCACCTCATCCAACTCCTGGAGGGTCTTCTGGGATTCGGCCTTGGCAGACTTGGCACTTTTAATAGCATCCGCCAGCTCGGACGCTCGCGTCCTAGAGTCACGCTCCAAACTCTCATGTTTTTCCATGAGAGCCTGGAGCTCTTGCCGCACCTTGCCAACCTCGGCCTCATACTTTTCTCGCTCAGTGCGCTCCGCAGCCGATCTCTTCTCGGCCTCGAGCAGCGCTTGCTTCAAGGTCGCCACCTCAGACATGGCCCCTACAATAGCCACGATAATCCTGTCACTTTTTGCAATTGCACCTTTATATATATATATATTTAATTTAAACAAGGTATTTCTTACCTTCATTGTCCTCGAGCTGCTTCTTGGCACGTCCGAGCTCTTGCTCGGACCGCTCGAGGTTCTGCTTTAGCACGTCCACCTCCGCAGTCAGTGCGGCGGACGCCAGCAGGAAAGCCTGCACACGCATATTGACTCTTTTTAGACTCCTGTGATTTTTATTTGATCCTCTATTCGGCTTTTCTTTCCGAATGCCAAACATAGCATCAGGGGCTACTGTATATGCGGTAATATTATCTACGCATTCTTTACTTACCTCAAAGCATGTTAAAAGGCTTGTACAAGCTTCAGTCAGTCCGCTCTTGGCGGACTGAACCTTCTCGACCACCGCACTCATAATAGTGCGGTGCCCCTCGTCGATGGAGGCGCCTTGGAGCGCCTCCAACAGATTGTCCGGCGCCTCCGGTTGGACGGAGGTCACCGGCATGGCGGGCTTGCTCCTCTTGGAAGGAGGTCCCCCGCCGGACTTTGGAAACTTTGAAGGTTCCGGAGCGGTGTCCGGCCTAGGGCCGGACTTGGAGCCCTGGGGGGTTTCGTCCCCTTTACTCCTGGAGTCCGGGAGGTCGCCTTGCGGCGCCTCCAGGACCACCTCCTCCCGGATTGGAACCTGTTGGGACAACACTTCGGTGTCGTCCGTAGGGCGGGGGGAGGAAGCCGTCGGCAGCGAGTTCACGTCCGACGAGTCCAGTGAGCCGCTCGACGACGCGTCGAGCCGGTCTTTGGGTGGGCTGCATAAACACATTCGACATAAGGGAAAGCTGTGCAACAAACGAATACTATGAATTACTTTGGTATCTGGATACTTACGATTTGGCCAGGGGCCTGGCCCTGGGCGCCCACTCCTCTCCGCCGTCGTCGATGTCAGAGGAGTAGTCCGGAGAAAGGGTTTTCCCCTTCTTGGACGCTTCGGCCTCCCCAGTTGGGGCGGCCTTCCTTTTCTTCCCTTCCCCCGCTGGAGGGGGAGGGGTCTCTTCTTCCTCCTCCTCATCTTCGTGGGAGGAGTGCGTCTTGGATTCGTCGGATGATGAATCCGACACCTCCGAGCATCGGGCACTCTTTCGAGTCCCCGTGGCCTTCTTCTTCGGCACCACATAGGGTGCCAGAACCAGCAGCTTCGCCAATTGAGCGTCCGCTGGGCCTTCGGGCAAAGGAGCCGGACAGTTGATCTGTCCGCACGTCACCTGCCAATCCTGTCAAAGGAAAGGGAGCTTAGATCCCACATGGAGTCAAACTATGAAACACTGATACCCTGTAAAAGAAAAAAACAGCTTACCGCAAGAGCGTGACGTTGTGCACTGAGTCTGCGATCCTCAGTAGCGGATGCGGGGGCCACGGCGCCCTTGAAAAGCACCTTCCAGGCATCTTCGTACGTCATGTCGAAGAGCCTGCTCAAAGTTTGGTGCCGCGCCGGGTCGAACTCCCACAGGTTGAAAGCCCGTTGTTGGCACGGGAGGATCAAGCGGATGAGCATAACCTGGACTATGTTGACAAGTTTGAGTTTCTTGTCCACCAGGGTTTTGATGCATGTTTGGACTCCGGTCAGCTCTCCTTTTTTACCCCACGACAGGCCCGTCTCTTTCCAGGACGTGAGCCGCGTTGGCGGTCCGGACCGGAACTCGGGGGCTGTGACCCACTTAGGGTCGCGCGGCTCGGTGATGTAAAACCACCCCGATTGCCACCCCTTTAGGGTCTCCACAAAGGAGACCTCGAGCCATAGGACGTTGGCCATCTTGCCCACCATGGCGCCTCCGCACTCCGCCTGGTTGCCGCGCACCACCTTCGGCTTGACGTTGAAAGTCTTGAGCCATAGGCCGAAATGGGGGCGGATGGGGAGGAAAGCCTCGCACACGACGATAAATGTTGAGATGTTGAGGACAAAATTCGGGGCCAGATCGTGGAAATCCAGACCGTAGTAGAACATGAGCGCTCGAACAAATGGATGGAGAGGGAAACCCAGTCCATGGAGGAAATGGGGAAGGAACACCACCCTCTCATGGGGCCTAGGGGTAGGGATGAGCTGCCCCTTTTCGGGAAGCCGGTGCGCAATGTCGTTAGACAAGTATCCGGCCTTCCTTAGTCTTTTTGATATGCCCCTCCGTGACGGAGGAGGCCATCCACTTGCCTCCCGCTCCAGACATGGCTGGAGAAGGTTGAGGTGGGGAGTGCGGACTTGGGCGCTGGAGCTCGAGTGCGCGAGAATGGATAAGCAAAGGAGGAAGAAGGCGTAGGTAAAAAGGTGGATCCTTATCCCCTTATATGGATGGATGCAACTATGTGTCCCCACCAGCCTAGTAAAACTTGCTTATCTCCCAAGCGCCGTAATCAATGGCGCGGTTGGGTTACCCACGCCCGTATTGATGAGAATCCCAGAATAAGGGGACACGATCTCTGCTTTAACAAGACATGCCAAGGAAACCGCCTCGCATAACGCGCTGAGATGGGACAGTAAAACGGTTCGAATAAAAGCTTGGCCGTGGTGTGATGTCACACTACGGAGTGCGTCGGCAGATTAGATTTGTGTAAATATTATTCTCTATGGCAATATGTGGAAACTTATTTTGTAGAGCCAGACACTACCTTTGTGTTCAAAATCTTCTATGAAGTACTTGGAGGAGGAACCCGCCTTGCAATGCCGAAGACAATTTGCGCGCCGGACTCATCGTCATTGAAGCCTGGTTCAGGGGCTACTGAGGGAGTCCTGGATTAGGGGGTGTTCAGATAGCCGGACTATACCTTCGGTCGGACTCCTGGACTATGAAGATACAAGATTGAAGACTTCATCCCGTGTCCGGAAGGGACTTTCCTTGGTGTGGAAGGCAAGCTTGGGGATACTGATATTTAGATCTCCTACCATTGTAACCGACTCTATGTAACCCTAACCCTATCCAGTGTCTATATAAACCAGAGGGTTTTAGTCCGTACGACAACATACACATCAACAATCATACCATAGGCTAGCTTCTAGGGTTTAGCCTCCTCGATCTCGTGGTAGATCTACTCTTGTACTACCCATATCATCAATATTAATCAAGCAGGATGTAGGGTTTTACCTCCATCGAGAGGGCCCGAACCTGGGCAAAACTTTGTGTCCCTTGCCTCCTGTTACCATCCAGCCTAGACGCACAGCTCGGGACCCCCTACCCGAGATCCGCTGGTTTTGACACCAACAACTAGGAAAAGCCATAGTATACTCTTCTCTACTCATTTCTAAGTCTTCTCCATTTCTACTCTATAGATGGCGGACCCAAGGAACAAGTTCATGCGACCGGATGACGACACCCCTTTCAGACGGCACTTGAAAGAAGTCACTAGGTACCTAAACATCGGCATACCAAGCTTCACTGGAACCTACACCGCCACCTTACCAGAACAGGAGCGCTGGACGATTCAAGTTTGTGTTCTAGGAAGGACTTTTACACCAGTTACCGAGCCCATCGAGTTTTCCTTTGATGCACCAACATGGAGTTTAGGAAATAGCATGTCCGCCCACATCTCCATTGGACGCATAGGCGAAGTGTACAACAAGGATCTTAAGGACACCATCTACCAGATATGTGGACGTCGAGATGAGCAATGGGAGATGATTTGCACCAGGAAGGATAAGTCCATTGCAGCCTACATACAGGAGTTGAACCAGCACGTTCGACGCTACGAGAACCAGATGTGCGCTAACATGATAGATACGAAGAAGGTGATGACACAGAACATGGAACTAGGGGAAGAGCTAAAGTCTACACGCGATGGATATGAATAAGAAATTGATGTACTACTAGAGAAGAATGAAAACCTGAAGAAGAAGCTAGGAATATTCATGGGGGCTCCCAAACCTGGAGTGGACATTCGTTCATAAAATTACATCATCCTAGACAACACGGACTCTGACCCTGACAGCGATGATGATTATGAAGACGAAGCTGGAATAGATATTATGGAGTCTTCCACCGATCAAAATTTCTAGTCGACCACCATATTACCATTAGAGTACTTCCATGTATATAGTTATAGTCCGCGAGATTTTGTAACGGTAGCTTAGATCGATTCTATGAATATTGTTTGAATTGAGTGGTGTGAAATGAATGTCTTTGTCTCATGTGCATATGGGTAGTGAAATCTCTATTTAGACCTCACTCTATTCTGTTCTCACCCCTCTAAACCTATCAGATGCCTCCGACACGTGACCCGCATTCGCCTTTCCACCGGAGCTCACTCAGTTAATCCAACATCAGAATGCCTTGATGCAGTTGCTAGTCCAGAAGCAAGTAAACAACAACCACTCCAACCTCTTGAGCACTACGTTGCTTTTCCCTTGAAGAGGAAAGGGTGATGCAACAAAGTAGCATAAGTATTTCCCTCAGTTTTTGAGCACCAAGGTATCAATCTAGTAGGAGGCCACACGCAAGTCCCTTGTACCTACACAAGCACATAAGAACCTCGCAACCAACACCATAAAGGGGTTGTCAATCCCTTCACGGTCACTTACGAGAGTGAGATCTAATAGAGATGATAAAATAATATTTTTCGTATTTTTATGATAAAGAGTAAAAGTAAGATTGCAAAATAAAAGGTAATATAAAGAGCTTGTTGATAGAAGATTAATATGATGGAGAATAGACCCGGGGCCCATAGTTTTCACTAGTGGCTTCTCTCAAGATAGCATAAGTATTACGGTGGGTGAACAAATTACTGTCGAGCAATTGATAGAAAAGCAAATAATTATGAGAATATCTAGGCATGATCATGTATATAGGCATCACGTCCATGACAAGTAGACCGACTCCTGCCTGCATCTACTACTATTACTCCACACATCGACCGCTATCCAGCATGCATTTAGCGTATTAAGTTCATAAGAATAGAGTAATGCATTAGGTAAGATGACATGATGTAGAGGGATAAACTCAAGAAATATGATATAAACTCCATCTTTTATCCTCGATGGCAACAATACAATACATGTCGTTTCCCTTTCTATCACTGGGATCGAGCACCGCAAGATTGAACCCAAAGCTAAGCACTTCTCCCATTGCAAGAAAGATCAATCTAGTAGGCCAAACCAAACTGATAATTCGAAGAGACTTGTAAAGAAAACCAATCATGCATAAAAGATTTCAGAGAAGAATCAAATATTGTTTATAGATAGACTTGATCATAAACCCACAATTCATCGGATCTCGACAAACACACCGCAAAAAGAGTTACATCGAATAGATCTCCAAGAAGATCGAGGAGAACTTTGTATTGAGATTCAAAGAGAGAGAAGAAGCCATCTAGCTAATAACTATGGACCCAAAGGTCTGAAGTAAACTACTCACACATCATCGGAGGGGGCATGGAGTTGAAGTAGAGGCCCTCCGTGATCGATGCCCCCTCCGGCGGAGCTCCGGAAAAGGCCCGAAGATGGGATCTCTTGGGTACAGAAGGTTGCGGCGGTGGAAATAGGGTTTCGTGGTGCTCCTGGATATTTTCAGGGTATATGAGTATATATAGGAGGAAGAAGTAGGTCGGTTGAGCCATGAGGGGCCCACGAGGGGGAGGGCACACCTAGGGAGTAGGCGCACCCACTGCCTCGTGGACTCCTTGTTTGTTTCTTGACGTGCACTCCAAGTCCTCTGGATCACGTTTGTTCCACAAATCACGTTCCTGAAGGTTTCATTCCGTTTGGATTCCGTTTGATATTCCTTTTCTGCGAAACACTGAAATAGGCAAAAAAACATCAATTTGCACTAGACCTTGGGTTAATAGGTTAGTCCAAAAAATAATATAAAAGTGTAAAATAAAGCCCATTAACATCGAAAATAGATAATATAATAGCATGGAACAATCAAAAATTATAGATACGCTGGAGACGTATCAAGCATCCCCAAGCTTAATTCCACCTCCTCCTCGAGTAGGTAAATGATAGAAATAGAATTTTTTATGTGGAATGCTACCTAACATAATTCTCAATGTAATTCTCTTTATTGTGGCATGCATATTCAGAGCCGAAAGATTCAAGACAAAAGTTTAATATTGACATAAAAATAATAATAATTCAAGCATACTAACTAAGCAATTATGTCTTATCAAAATAACATGGCAAAAGAATGTTCTCATCATGCACAACCCCGATAACAAGCCAAGAAATTGTTTCATACTTTAGTAATCTCAAAAATTTTCAACTTCCACGCAATACATGAGCGCGAGCCATGGATATAACACTATGGGTGGAATAGAATATGATGATGGGGGTTATGTGGAGAAGACAAAAAAGTAGAAATTCTCACATCAACGCGGCTAATCAATGGGCTAAGGAGATGCCCATCAATTGATGTCAATGCAAGGAGTAGGGATTGCCATGCAATGGATGCACTAGAGCTATAAATGTATGAAAGCTCAACAAAAGAAACTAAGTGGGTGTGCATCCAACTTGCTTGCTCACGAAGACCTAGGGCCTTTGAGGAAGCCCATTGTTGGAATATACAAGCCAAGTTCTATAATAAAAAATTCCCACTAGTATATGAAAGTGACAAAACAAGAGACTCTCTATCATAAAGATCATGGTGCTACTTTGAAGCACAAGTGTGGAAAAAAGGATAGTAGCATTGCCTCTTTTTTTAGGCCTTCTTTTTTTGGCCTTTCTCTTTTTTGGGGGGACAATGCTCTATTAATATGATCATCACACTTCTATTTATTTACAACTCGATACTAGAACAAAGTATGACTCTATATGAATGCCTCCGGCGGTGTACCAGGAAGAGCAATGAATCAAGAGTGACATGTATGAGAAATTATGAACGGTGGCTTTGCCACAAACACAATGTCAACTACATGATCATGCAAGGTAATATGACAATGATGATGTGTGTCACGATAAATGGAACGGTGGAAAGTTGCATGGAAATATATCTCGGAATGGCTATGGAAATGCCATAATAGGTAGGTATGGTGGCTGTTTTGAGGAAGATATAAGGAGGTTTATGTGTGATAGAGCGTATCATATCGCAGGGTTTGGATGCACCGGCGAAGTTTGCACCAACTCTCAAGGTGAGAAAGGGCAATGCACGGTACCGAAGAGGCTAGCAATGATGGAAGGGCATCATTAGTCATAAAGAACTCACATACTTATTGCAAAAATCTACAAGTCATCAAAAACCAAGCATTACGCGCATGCTCCAAGGGGGATAGATTGGTAGTAAAAGACCATCGCTCGTCCCCGACCGCCACTGATAAGGAAGACAATAAAATAACACCTCATGCTTCAAATTTGTTACACAACGATCACCATAAGTGCATGCTATGGGACTTGCAAACTTCAATGCAAGTATTTCTCAAATTCACAACTACTCAACTAGCACACTCTAATATTACCACCTTTATATCCCAAAACAATTATCAAGTATCAAACTTCTCCTAGTACTCAATGCACTTTTTATGGAAGTTTTTATTATACTGATCTTGGATGCCTATAATATTAGGACTAAATTCATAACCAAAGCAAACTACCATGCTGTTCTAAGGGACTCTCAAAATAATATAAGTGAAGCATGAGAGATCAATAATTTCTATAAAATAAAACCACCACCGTGCTCTAAAAGATCTAAGCGAAGCACTAGAGCAAAATTATCTAGCTCAAAAGATATAAGTGAAGCACATACAGTATTCTAATAAATTCCGATTCATGTGTGTCTCTCCGAAAAGGTCTGTACATCAAGGATGATTGTGGTAATCTAAAAATAAAGGAATCAAATCATACAAGACTCTCCAAGCAAAACACATATCATGTGGTGAATAAAAATATAGCTCCAAGTAAAGTTACCGATGGACGAAGACGAAAGAGGGGATGCCTTCCGGGGCATCCCGAAGCATAGGCTTTTGGTTGTCCTTGGATTTTACCTTGGGGTGCGTTGGGCATACCCAAGCTTAGGCTCTTTCCTATCCTTGTTCCATAATCCATCAAATCTTTACCCAAAACTTCAAAACTTCACAACACAAAACTTAAAAGAAAATCTCATGAGCTCCGTTAGTAAAAGAAAACAAACCACCACTTCAAGGTACTGTAATGAACTCATTATTCATTTATATTGGTGTTAAACCTACTGTATTCCAACTTTTCTATGGTTCATAAACTCTATTACTAGCCATAGATTCATCAAAATAAGCAAACAACACACGAAAAACAGAATGTGTCAAAAACAGAACAGTCTGTAGTAATCTGTAGGTTTCGAATACTTCTGGAACCCCAAAAATTCTAAACTAAATTTTTGGACGTGAGGGATTTATCTATTAATCATCTTCAAAAACAATTAACTAAATAGCACTCTCTAGTAAAAAATGGCAGCAAATATCGTGAGCGCTAAAGTTTCTGGTTTTTACAGCAAGATCAGAAAGACTTTCCCCATGTCTTCCCAAAGGTTCTACTTGGCACAAACACTAATTAAAAGCATAAAACCACATCTAAACAGAGGCTAGATGAATTATTTATTACTAAACATAATCAAAAATCAAGGAACAAGGAACAAAAATAAAATTGGGTTGCCTCCCAACAAGCGCTATCGTTTAACGCCCCTAGCTAGGCATACAAGCAAGGATAGATCTAGGTATTGTCAACTTTGGTAGGCAATTATTCAATAGAACACTTATAACCCTTAGGAGTTTCCTTATTTTTATTAATGATTAAACATTTAGGCAAGAAATCAAGAAAATCATTTGTAGAAAAAGGTTCCTTAATGATAGCGAGAAAGTTGGGGTGAACACTTATGGATTTGAGATCCGCATTTTCCTTACTAGAAGTTTCACCATTATTTTTAAGAACGTACATTAGTTTGGCAACTTTGGTTGGAGGATTTGAAGTATTTCTTATGGCAGAAAAAGCGGACCCAAGTTGGTAATAATACCTCAAGTTTATCAATTCTTGTGGAATCTTGGTCTATTCTTTCATTCACTACAGGTTCTTTTTCTTTAAAAAATTTCAGAGTAACTCCTACCTTAGATCCATATTGGGTAATTTGGTTGTGGATCTTTTTATCCAAATTCTCAATCAATTCCACAGTGGCAACTTTTTTTCAATAATATCGAGCCTTTGCGTAACATGTTTGAAAAATATCATAGTTCCATTAACCAAGAGAGGTGGTGTGCCAAACAAATCTATCATAGCATTATAAGAATCAAAAGTATGGCTACCCAAGAAATTTCCTCCGGTAATGGTATCAAGAATATATCTATTCCAAGGAATCATGCCTACATAAAAATTGTGAAGAAGAACGGAAGTAGATTTGTTCCTAGTAGATCTATTTTGCGCATTGCAAATTCTGTATCAAGCATCTTTTATATTTTCTCCCTTCCTCTGTTTAAAATTGAGGACCTCAATCTCGGGAGACAAAGGAGTAGATAAAGGACTAGCCATGATGACACACGACGACACAAGAAGCAAGTGAAAAGAGACGAACTAGAAAAGAGAAGGGGAACAGAAAAAGAGGGTGAATAAAACGGCAAGGGTGATGTGGGGGAGAGGAAAACGAGAGGAAAATGGCAAATAATGTAATGTGAGGGATAAGAGTTTATGATGGGTACTTGGTATGTCTTGACTTGTGCGTAGACTCCCAGGCAACGGAGCCAGAAATCCTTCTTGCTATCTCTTGAGCACTGCGTTGGTTTTCCCTTGAAGAGGAAAGGCTGATGCAGGAAAGTAGCGTAAGTATTTCCCTCGGTTTTTGAGAACCAAGGTATCAATACAGTAGGAGGCCACACACAAGTCCCTTGTACCTACACAAACAAATAAGAACCTCGCAACCAACACGATAAAGGGGTTTTCAATCCCTTCACGGTCACTTATGAGAGTGAGATCTGATAGAGATGACAAAATAATATTTTTGGTATTTTGATGATAAAGAGTAAAAGTAAAGATTGCAAAATAAAAGGTAATAGAAGGAGTGTAAGTGCATCTAGTACCCCTTAGTGATTTTGGTGTATGACTTATAGGTTAAGGGACTAATGCGTTTGTGAGTGTACACAGGTCTATAAGTCTATGAGGAGTTTGATATTTACAGAGAAAGTCGACCCCTAAAATGAAGTTCTTCGACTGAAGACTTTGTATTTCTGAAGACTTTCTGAAGACTTTGAAAGTGAAGAAATTGGTGTAATCCTGAAGACTTGGTATTCGTTCAAGGAACATGAAGCATGAAGACTTTTGTTTTCGTAGTTTCATTTTCTCTTTATTGAGTCATAGGAAACACCGTACTGTTAAAGGGAATCGAGGAAATACTAAGGAAAAATTTACAGGTGATGCTCAACTCAAATCCTACACCTAAAAATCCATTCGAGTGAAGTCATTGGAAATCTCATACAGTTTAGTAAATTTCTTCAGTGATAGAGACGAAGTTCTTCTGGTCTCTGAGGAATTTGTTCTGACTAAGGAGTTAGGAATTCGCCAGTGTGGATTGCCTACATAGTGAGGAACATGATAGCCCCGAGGAATTTGATACTCAAATATCCGACCGTTGTTGTGCTATGTGCCAGCTGTCCCAAAATATCGACCCACCTAATGGTCATATCATTGAAGGGCATTTATGTCTTATCATGTCGGGCTGCTCCCTAGGCTATAAATAACCGCCCCCTACAACCACTAGCTGGTTCGCTGCTCCAAGAGAAACTGACACTTGTCATTTGAGAGCATCCCATCCTCCGAGGACTTTGAGTGAAAATCATCAAGTGAGGAAAACCCAAACCCAAACCCAAACACCTACAAACCCCAAGTGATTGAGCATCACTGAAAATATTGATCCTGCGTGGATCCGACGCTTGTTACCTTTGAAGACTGTGCATCTTCCAAACGGTTAGGCGTTATGGTCAAGAGCATCCAAGAGGAAATTGTGGATTGCCGAGTGACTGAGTCTGTGAAGGTTTGGAAATCACCTGAAGACTTACCATGAGTGATTTGGCGAGGTCTATGTGACCTTAGCTCAAGGGGAATATGGCGAGGACTGAGTGCTCTAGACTACGTGTTCAGAACTAGGTGTCCAGGACTGTGTGTCCTCGGGTTTAAATACCTAGACACCGTAACCAGACATATAACTGTCACAGCAGTTGGAACTGGTGTACCAAATCATTGTCTTCACCAAGCTACCTGGTTCCATTTCCTCAACCCTTTCGTTTCCTCATTTCTTTGTTGTGAGCTAATTCATATCTGTTTGAAGACTTTGACTGAAGACTTTCTCTATTTCCTCAGTTCAATTTCTTCAGTCTGTTTGTCTTCATCCTGTGTTATCCTGTGTTTACGCTTTATGTACTCTATGCTTGTTTTTCATTTCATCATGAAGACCATGCTCCTGTTCTGTTATGTTTACTTCTAAGTACTTACTCCGCTGCAAGTAGTTCTTCACTCAGGAATTTCCTCACCCTGAAATTCCTCAGTGAATATTTCATAAAAATCGCCTATTCACCCCCTCTAGTAGATATAACACATTTTCGATTGGTATCAGAGCAAGGTACTCCCTTGTTCTGTGTGATTTTGGTTTAACCGCCTGGAGTTTTAGTTATCTCGACCACAGGAATGAAGACTGTGACTTGCCCCATCTTTGACGGTCATGATTATCCCAAGTGGAAGGCCATGATGAAGAAGCGCCTCATGGCGATGAACAGCGAACTCTGGACCGTCACCGAGATTGGTCTAACTGACCTAAGCAAGATGGCAGAGGCTGATGATATTCACAAATACACACTTCTCAACCTTACGGCGAAGGACATCATCTACTCCAGCTTGTCACAAATCATTTTAGGAACATTATGCATCTCAGCCATGCGAAACTCATCTGGGACCGACTTTCTGAGGTCTATGAAGGTCATCGATGTCACCATGATCCCTGGTTCGAAGAATTCATGGAATCGCACAAGGCTATGACTTTCAATCCAGAGTCATCATCCTCTACACCATGCCTTATGGAAAAAGGTGCTAATGTAACTGACTGCTACTTATCTGAGTCAAGTGATGATGAATCTGGTGATGAATTTGGACCCAGTTATGTCAAACTTGCTTCCCTTGCCACTAAACAACAAAGAGCTTTGGAAAAAGTTCAATACATGCTAGATAAAAGTGATGATATGTTGGGTGAAGAAATGGATTAGTCGAAAGCTTTGGTTGATAGTCTTCAGAGACTTTAGTCTAGGTCTGACACCCTTCAAAGTCATCATAACACTCTCCTACCTGATCATGAGAAGCTTTCTTATGAATTTATTCAAAGAAAGCAAGATCTTGAGCTGATAAGAGTGAGTTATGAAGATCTTCAGAAGGAGCATGATTCATTACTTGCTCAATAGATCAGCGCTACTTAGGATGAATTTGTTCATCCATGTTTGAAGTGCACTGAACGTGAAACTGCTAATTCTTCACCTGAATGCTCAAATACTTCCATTGCTGCAAATTCTTCAACTGCCTCTGCTGTCACTAATTCCTCATCTGAGGACATTGCTAGTATCACTGATGATGCAGGGTTGAAGGAATTGTATATGACAGGCATGTGCAAAAGCCTCAAAGGGCATCAGGCTCTTTGTGACGTGCTTAAAAAGCAGATCCTCAATAGGAACCCTAGGAAAGAGGGTATTGCCTGTGAGAGGAAACTCAATGCTGATGGGACCCACTGAAAACCTGAGTAGTATCCCAAAACCTCATGGGTTGCTGCAGAGGGACCTTCAGTGGATCCATCTACTCTATTTGGCTTTACATGTGAATCTTCATATTCTTCTGATGAGTCATTTGACTACAATTATAAACTGTTCAAAACACAAAATGGTGAAGTATTTGCTAGATATGTTGGCACTAAATGCAGGAATGGTCCTCCTATGAAGAAAATATGGGTTCCCAAATGGTGCCTTGAAAATCTTCAGGTGAATGTCATCATGACACCACCTATGAAGAATAGGAACCCCAGATCAAATTCTTCATATGAACCAAATTCTTCCTATGGATCCAAGTCCTCATACGGACCAAACTCCTCACATGGATCAAATTCCTCAAAAGGATCAAAGTCCTCATATGAAAATCATCATGCTAACCCGTCTGTTTCGCAGGGAAGATCTAAGGATTGTGGATATGTGCATTATTCTTCAAATCATTATGTTCATAAGTCCTTGAAGAATTTCTCTGCTTACTCTTATGCTTACCCTAACCCCTCTTATGTGAAACGAAGTGGATTGGCATCTATGCCACCTTTCTCTTATGAAGCCCGCCGGATGATGAACTCTTTGCCACCCCTTTAGATGTGGGTGGTGAAGAATAAGAACTAATCTCTTATGCAGGATCAGGTCTCCAGACGAACTTAATCATCTGAAGAATTTTCTAGAGACCTGAATGTGCTTGATAGGACACAAGCTAATCATGAAGAAATGAATTTTCATTTCTCACGTCCTCATACTGCTTTATCTGTTCTACTGCTTGAGAAATTGATCAGATGAAATTGATACCATATTCTTCACTGTTGAAGTATATGAGTTCGTAAGTTGCACTAATTCATCTACAGGATGATCAACCCAAAGCCACTGAGTGGGTCCTCGATAGTGGGTGTACAAATCACATGACTGGTGACAGGAGCTTATTGATGGACTCTGCTTTATCTCCATCACATCTGAAGCATATCACCTACGCTAACAAAGGGAAAAGCAAGGTATTGGGTCTAGGTAAGGTTTCCATCTCAAAGGATCGACACATGGACAAAATCATGCTTGTTGAGTCCTTAGGGTTCAACCTCATGTCTGTCTCAATGCTTTGTGATCTTGATATGGTTGTTGTATTTGGCAAGTATCATTGTGTTGTGATCATGGAAGCTGACAATTCCAAAGTCTTCGAAGGCTTTACGAGAGGATATTTGTATATTGTTGATTTCTCTACAGGACCACAACCTGCTACATGTCTACTTGCAAAAGCTTCAGAAGGCTGGCTATGGCATCGTTGACTTGGTCATGCTGGCATGAGGAATTTGCACACGCTCATGAAGAAGAAGCATGTCATTGGCATTGAAAATGTCAAATTCCTCAAGGATCACTTGTGCGGAGCCTGTGAAGCTGGAAAGATGACCAAGGCCAAGCATCCAGCGAAGACTATCATGACTACTTCTCGACCATTTGAATTACTTCACATGGATCTATTTGGCCCTACTCACTATGCCACATTTACTAATGCTGCATCCTTATATGGCTTTGTTATTGTTGATGATTATTCTCGATATACATGGGACCATATCATCACTTACAAAACTGAAGTGCAGGAAGTTTTCAAACGATTTTCATCGAGGGCTTCAACCAACTTTGGTGTGAAGATCAAGCACATCAGAAGTGATAATGGAACTGAGTTCAAGAACACTGGTCTTGATGACTATCTTAATGAACTCAGTATTACTCATGAGTTATCTGCTCCTTATACTCCTCAGCAAAATGGCATCGTGGAGCGCAAGAACAGGACTCTTGTTGAGATGGCCCGCACTATGCTTGATGAGCACAAGACGCCTCCTCGCTTTTGGCCTAAGGCAATCGATACTGCGTGCCACATCATCAACATGGTATATCTTCACAAATTCTTCAAGAAGACTGCATATGAACTCCTCACTGACAAGAAAACCAATGTGAGTTATTTCAAAGTCTTCGGTGCTAAATGTTGGATTAGGGATCCTCATCACAATTCTAAATTTGCATCGAAAGCACATGAAGGTTTTATGCTCGGTTATGGTAAGGACTCGCACACCTACAGAGTCTTCAACGCCTGTCACCACAAGGTTGTTGAAACTATAGATGTGCGGTTCGATGAAACTAATGGCTCGCAAAGAGAGCACCTACCTCCTGTGGAAGATGAAATACCTCCTAAGGAATCTATTAAGTTCAAGGCTACTGAGGATGTCATTCCTACTGAAGAATCTGCTGAAGAAGTCATTCCAGAACATGAGGAACGTCATGCTAATGCACCTGAGGAAAATTTTGCTAAAGAAAATGCTGATCAAATTCTTCAACATCAACCCGCTCATCCTCGCGTTGCAAATGAAGTGGAAATTGAGAAAATCATCAGCGACATCAACATTCCAGGTCCTCTCACACGCTCAAGAGCTTCACATTTATGTAACTTCTGTGGGCATTTTGCTTTTGTCTCTATCATAGAGCCCACTAAGGTAGATGAAGCATTTCTGGAGCCTGAGTGGATTCAAGCTATGCAAGAGGAATTACATCAATTCGAGCTCAACAACGTCTGGGAACTGGTCAAACGTCCACATCCTCGCAAGCACAATATCATCGTCACAAAGTGGATCTACCACAACAAGCAAGATGAAAATGGCCTTGTGGTGAGGAATAAGGCACGGCTTGTAGCTCAAGGCTACACACAGGTTGAAGGAACTGATTTCGATGGAACTTTTGCACCTGTTGCTAGACATGAGGCTATTCGCATATTACTTGCTTATTCTAACCATCATGATATCATCTTATATCAAATGGATGTGAAAAGTGCATTCCTCAATGGTAAGCTTGAGGAGTAAGTATATGTTGCTCAACCCCTAGGTTTTGAAGATCCAAAGCATACTGACAAAGTCTTCAGACTCAATAAGGCCCTCTATGGCCTCAAGCAGGCCCCACTGGTGTGGTATGATACTTTGAAGGAATTCCTCATGAAGAAAGGCTTCAAACCTGCTTCACTTGACCCAACTCTTTTCACTAAATCTTATGATGGTGAATTGTTTGTGTGCCAAATATATGTTGATGATATTATCTTTAGCTGTACTGACCAACGTTATACTGATGAATTTGCCTATATGATGAGTGAAGAATATCAAGTGTCTATGATGGGAGAATTGAAATTCTTCTTAGGTCTTCAGATTCGTCAAAAGCGCAATGGCATATTCATATCTTAGGAGAAATACCTCAAGGACATATTGAGGAAATTCGGCATGCAAGATTGTAAAGGAGTCAAAATCCCTATGCCCATAAATGGTCATCTATGCACTAATGAAAATGGTATTGACTTCTATCAAAAGGTATACCGCTCCATGATTGGTTCTTTATTGTACTTGTGTGCATCTAGGCCAGATATTATGCTTAGTGTTTGCATGTGTGCCCGATTTCAAGCTACACGGAAGGAATCACACCATAAGGCTGTGAAGCATATTCTTCGATATCTAGCTCACACACCAACACTTGGATTGTGGTACCCCAAGGGCTCGGCTTTTGATCTCATTGGATTTTCAGACTCTGACTATGCTGGTGATCGTGTGGACCGCAAGTCAACATCTGGCACATGCCATTTCCTTAGACGATCTTTTTCCATTGGTCCTCGAAGAAATAGAACTATGTATCACTGTCTACTGCTGAAGCTGAGTACATTGTTGCTGGTTCTTGCTGTGCTCAACTACTATGGATGAAGAAAACACTCAAGGACTACAGTGTCAATGTGAAGAATGTGCCACTCTACTGTGACAATGAGAGTGCCATCAAGATTTCTCATAACCCAGTTCATCACTCAAAGACAAAGCACATTCAGATTCGTCATCATTTTCTTCACGATCATGTGTTGAAGGGCGACATCTCTATTGAGCATGTGAAGACTAAAGAACAGCTAGCTGATATCTTCACTAAGCTCTTGGATGAGAATAGATTTAGCAAGTTGCGGTGTGAGCTAAATCCTAGAATCTTCGAATGTTCTTTGGAAAGGATACTCATCCTAACACTTATGCAAAATTGATGACTTAGATGTGCAACACATGAAGAAACGTTTTTCTTCAAGCAATGAAGAATAACACTCTAAGTGTGAAGAAATTAACGAAGAATTTGATTCTCAGAACCCTACGACAATTGTACGCGGTGTCTGAAATCATCATTCTTATACGGTGGGTCACGCCACCACAAAATGTTGAAATCTTCAATTGAGTTTTTCCTCAATTCTTTGAAATTCCTCAGTTGTTTTTCAACTTGCATTGTCTTCACCATTTCCATCGTTTTTCTTCATTGGATATATATATATGTGTGTGTGTGTGTGTGAGTTTATGTCCTCTACATCATTCACTTATTGCTATTTCTTCAAGTTGCTTGTTCTGCTAAGTGAATGTGATCGGACCCTTCCCCCTCTATGCTAAACTCAACCCAGCCTATTCACAAATTCTTCATGTGCGTTCTATTTGAATCTCATTCAAAATCTTCACTATGTTCTTGTCAGCTGAAGAAATTGTGAACGGAACTTTAAAACCTATCTTATCTAAATTTTCGGCTTTTCCGCTCAAATCGTTCTGCATTCTATGCGATGTTTATCTATTCACCCACGACCGCACACGATCGTCACCTCTCTATACGTAGGTGACACATGTCAAGTGAATGAGAAAATTCAGGGGCACGCTCGTCCTATTTCCTCGGGTGAGAGGTTTTTTCACTTCGGCTATAAATACCCCTCTCCCTTCCTCACTTCACTTTTACTCCGCTCGATCTCACTCCCTCGCTCGAGCTTCCCAACCCTAGAGCCGCCGCTACCTCCATTGTCGCTGGTGAGGAAGAGCTTCACTGCCTCGACCTCGTCGCCGCCATACTCACACCGGAGGCGGATTTTCTTCACTCCTCCGTCACCGTAGCTGTCTTCCTCAGCCAAGTTAGGGCGTGGAAGATCTGAACCGACGAGCTTCAAATCTACACTTCCTAGTTCGTCGTGTTCATCATCAAGGGTAATTAAAAGTTACTTTTACTGCCCTTGTTGATTCTGATGTTTTCTTCAAATCTTCAAAAAGTGTTTATTCCTCAACTCTTCACACACTAAACACCTCACATATCATCTGTTCTTGATCTGTTTCTCTAAGCAACATTTTCTTCAAGATTCCTCAATTGTGTGGATTTTCAAATTTGTACAACTCTGGAACCTAAGTCAAAGAATGCTTAGTGAAATTCTTCAAGACTCATCTGGTCAATTTCCTCAAACATGTTCTTTTCGCAAAAACTTCTGAGAACGCATATGACCACTCCAAATTCTTCGCACCTATACTCTGTTCACAGGTACTCATGTCCGCTGCTGAATCATTAGGTTCTCATCAACTTAACTCATTTGTAGTGTTCCTCGAAGAAAAGTTGCTTACCTCTTCAGAGAACTCAATTGTTAAAAACCATTAGCTGAAGAAAATGGAAGATGGCAAGAAACCTCAGAAGGGAGGAAAGAGGCTGGAAGTCAACACTGCATTTGAAATCCCTGAGGACATATACAAGGATTATTGCACTCCTAGTGAGGCCACTCATGGAAAGGAAACCAAGAATGAGCGCAAAGTGTGCATCCAAAGAATAGAGAGGAGATGGGCACGGGAATGGAGGGAATACGGATATGTCACTCCCAAGTATATGAAGAAATTCACTCTTCATCCTCCATGCCCAAGACCTCCATTGGCACCTGGCCGAGAAGCTAATCCCACCAGCCCCAAGCATGGTGAGGATTATCCTGATGAATGGGCCAAGCACCAGGCCAAGCTTGCCAGAGTTGCTAGGAAGCAGTGATGAAATTCAATGAAGACTCTGTTGCTGCTGCTGAGGCCTCTGCAAGTAAGCCCAAGAAGGCTATGCCAAAGAAGCCGGCTCATAAGCCAAGTGCTTCTACTCAAATGCCCTCTCGGCCAAGTTCCTCAGCTATGCCCTCACGGCCAGTTTCTTCAAAGCCCTCACGGCAAATTCCTCAACCCTCACCTGCTCCTCCAAAGTCCTTAGCTGCTCCGACCAAATCCTTAGCACCTGTGCATCTCGCCACATGCCAAAGGAAAGCAGGCATCTCTATTGCCTCAGGAGCATCTGCTAGTTCCTCAGCACCACTGCATTCTTCAACTGGTCCCACTCTGTTGAAGACCAAGGCAACTGCTGGAGGAGGCTCTCGACCAAGTCCTCAAAAGAAGCAAGTCACTTTTCAAGTACCGTTTGATGAAGACGAAGCTGATGATGAAGAACTTGCTGAAATCGTCAGGGACAGATAAGTCAGGGCCGCTAGAGCCTAAGGCACAAGTGTGCCTCTGCTTTTCGATTCAAAGTTGATCCTTGATTACATTGATCTCTGGCACAGGGACCCCACACTCCCATGCCTGATTTCAAGTTGACTCCTGGCCAAAGTCATATGTTGACTCACTTCATTCAAGAAGAGAAATGGAAATTTGAAAAGGCCAGGCAAATCAAGAAAGTGTGGTACAAAAAGGAGTGCTTCCTGAAGAAAAATGTTGTCTCTATGACAACTGAAGAACTCGTCAATATGCAGTCTGAGATCAAGAAACTCAGTGATGAATTTAACACATACCATGCTGATTGGCTGGGATCCAAGGTTCGTTTTGTGAGACTCACTGACAACTTCACCTCCACTGTTGCTGCCCAATCGCAACAAGAAATTCCTCAAGCTGCTGCATCTGCTCAGCCTACTGAAGAAAATGCCAGCACCGCTGATGACACTCAGGCTGCTGAAGAAAATGCTAATTCCATGGCTGATGACTGCATTCCAGCTGCTGAAGAAATTGCCAGGGCAACCTCGAGTGTTGCGCCTGACGAAAATGAAGAAGTTAGGGCAACTCCATCAGTTGCGCTTGAAGAAATTCAACCAAATTCCTCTGCTCCTCCTGCGCCTACACCAACTCTGACCCTTCCATCCGCATCAGATGCGAGGAAGACCAAGGCTGCAGAACATGCAGCTGTGAAGAAAAGGAAGGCATCGAATGCATCAGATTCTTCAGCTCCAAAGAAAATGAAGCCACTGACAAGTTCATATGACAATCCAATTGATGTTGTTCCTGTCTCATCCATGCCATCAAAGGACCTTGTTCCTTTTGATGAAGAATACGTGATCCCATGCGGATCAGATAATGGCATTCCTTCTGGTGCTTCATCAGAATAGTTGGATGAAGAAATTGAAGTGGATGAAATCCCTTCAACCCCACTTATCTCATCGCCCATGCCTCAGTTCACTGCTGAAGGGGTTGGCGTTTAAGAAATGGATGAAGAAGAAGATATGGACATTGGAAGCACTACTCCAGTGATGAATGCTGACTTTTGGGAAAGTCAGCACCCCAATTCTCCTCTGTTCACACCTCTTAAACAAATTCCTCAGTCCCCTGTAGCTACTGAAGTACAAATGGGATCTAAAGAACCAGATGCAACCCCATCTGTTCATGAAGAAATTCCAGCCACTAGTGCTGAAGAAAATGTAAATGAATAATTGAAGTCCCAGGCTGCCACTGAAGAAGAACCTGAAATTCCTCAGCCCGCGGAACCTGAGAACGAGATCCCTGAGGTTATGATGCAATTGACTGACACTCCTCACCCCAAGCCAAAGGATCCCTTCTCGAAGAAGCAAAAATTCAAGGCTGATGACTTCTTTGGTGATCATGTATTCTTCACTGACTACAACCCTTATGACTCCGCTCGTCTGAGGAGGAAGCATTTCTGGACTGCAAGCCAGGCCAACTTCTATTCTTCACTGCTTTTCAACAAGAACAAAATCTTCTACCATGAGCATATTCCTCTCATGGACATGGAATCGTTGCCTTGTTTCTCTCCTGTCCTCGGTGTGCTTCATGATGCAAGCCTCCTCAACTTTTGTTCTGACATTGTTGATTGGAATGAAGAGCTTATTCTTCAGTTCTACGCTACATTGCATATCATAGGTGACCCTGAAGATATCAACACCTGGGTCTTGGATTGGATGACCGATAACACTCAATATAAGGCACCGTCCTCGGAATTACTTCGTGCCCTACCCATCAGTCCACCCAGTGAAGGAGATCACTGCCTGTACCAAGAACCTGAACTCACTGGTCATTACATGCAAGTTCTAATGAAGCCTTTGAAGCCCGGTCAAGCCCCAAGGACCAAATTCCTTGTAAAGGACTTACTCTATGTGCCCAGAATAGTCTATCGCATTGTGACAAGGACAATGAGTCCTATCAAAGGCCACGACTCATCTGATGAGGAAATTGTTGGCATCATGAAGAATCTGCTATTCAACATCATTCATAGCATTCCTATCAATTACTATGATTTCTTCATGAGGACTCTGGCAAATGTTGCACTCTCTTCATTTGAGTTGAAGCCTTATGCTCCTTGGATTATGAGATTCCTTAGAACAAGGTCTTCACTCAACTACAAGGCTGATTTTCAGAATCACCTCAGCTACCTGTCCCCGATTGAAGTCCTCATGCAGACTTTTACCTCAACTGATGAAAAAGGGAAGGCACCTGTTGTCATTGATGAAGGCATTCGTCCATTGGATGGTCAGTTTCGCAAAGCTACATCTTATTCCACCAATGATGACTCTGCCACTCATGACTCTGCTGCAAATGCACCCATGTCTACTCCTCAAGCCACAGCTCCAAGAGTGATGACTGACCGTGAGCTGCTTCTTAGTCTTCACCAGAAGGTGGATAGCAACCATAAATGGTTTAAGCGTCAGTTTGGTTCAATTCTTCACAACATGACCTCCATGAAGTTTTCGGTCGCACCTGGCTATCTTATCACATCCGTATGGCGAGGAAGATCTGAAGCAAATGGGTCTCAAGTAGAACTTTGACTGGTCCGCACCTCCTCCGAAGAAATTCAAGAAGGTCAAAGTTCCTACCTTGGTGGCCAGCTCCTATTCTTCATCCCGCGACACCGACGAGTATGAAGACTCGGACGACACTACGGCATGCCCTACAATGACAAACAACCCCAACAACGCTGGCGCTCCTCCATCAACTTGATATTCTTCAGGGGCGTTAGTCCTCATTTTCGATCCTTTTGGCCATTCGATGACAAAGGGGGAGAAATTTGAGTTAGTCTTCAAGCGGGTCTACTTATATGGGCATTTTTTTGTCTAAGTTAGAACTCTCGTTCTTCTGAGACTTTATTCGATCAAGTTGTAAACTTAAACTCTATGGTGGTCTGATACTTTTGCTGAGTTTTTCTGCATGATTATTCCTCATTAATGTTAATGCGCGCATGCTGAATTACATCAGTCACCATATTTCATAATGCATTTCAAACTCTTCATATTATATGTTAAATGTGTGTATGAATTACAAGATATAGGGGGAGATCTCCATGATTCTACTCTTCAAGTATGCATTGCTTCAAAAGCAAATTCCTCACTATGCACATCTTCAGGGGGAGTTCTTCTATATCTTGCAATCAAAATCCTCAATATCAGTATTTACACTTCATATGTTTATCCCCGTTGAAAACTTAACCTATATTGTCATCAATCACCAAAAAGGGGGAGAATGTAAGTGCATCTAGTGCCCCTTAGTGATTTTGGTGTACTGAAGACTTATAGGTTAAGGGACTAATGCGTTTGTGAGTGTACACAGGTCTATAAGTCTATGAGGAGTTTGATATTTACAGAGAAAGTCGACCCCTAAAAATGAAGTTCTTCGACTAAAGACTTTGTATTTCTGAAGATTTCTGAAGACTTTGAAAGTGAAGAAATTGGTGTAATCCTGAAGACTTGGTATTCGTTCAAGGAACATGAAGCGTGAAGTCCTTTGTTTTCGTAATTTCATTTTCTCTTTCTTGAGTCATAGGAAACACCGTACTGTTAAAGGGGGTTGAGGAAATACTAAGGAAAAATTTCCAAGTGATGCTCAACTCAAATCCTACAACTACCAATCCCTTCGAGTGAAGCCATTGGAAATCTCATACGGTTCAGTCAATTTCTTTAGTGATAGAGACGAAGTTCTTCTGGTCTCTAAGGAATCTGTTCTAACACAGGAGTTAGGAATTCACTAGTGCGGATTGCCTACACAGTGAGGAACATGATAGCCCTGAGGAATTTGATACTCAAATATCCGACTGTTGCTGTGCTATGTGCCAGCTGTCCCAAAATATCTACCCACCTAATGGTCATATCATTGAAGGGCATTTATGTCTTATCATGTCGGGATGCTCCCTAGGCTATAAATAGCCGCCCCCTACAACCACTAGCTGGTTGGCTGCTCCAAGAGAAACTAACACTTGTCATTTGAGAGCATCCCATCCTCCGAGGACTTTGAGTGAAAATCATCAAGTGAGGAAAACCCAAACCCAAATACCTACAAACCCCAAGTGATTGAGCATCACTTAAGAGATTGATCCTGCATGGATCCGATGCTTGTTACCTTTGAAGATTGTGCATCTTCCATACGGTTAAGCGTCATGGTCTAGAGCATCCAAGAGGAAATTGTGGATCGCCGAGTGACCGAGTCTGTGAAGGTTTGGAAGTCACCTGAACACTTAACACGAGTGATTGGGCGAGGTCTGTGTGACCTTAGCTCAAGGGGAATACGGTGCGGACTGAGTGTTCTAGACTGCATGTTCAGAACTGGGTGTCTGGGACTGTGTGTCCTCAGGTTTAAATACCTAGCAGCCCTAACCAGACGTTCAACTGTCACATCAGTTGGAATTGGTCTACCAAATCATTGTCTTCACCAAGCTACATGGTTCCATTTCCTCAACCCTTTCATTTCCTCATTCCTATGTTGTGAGCTTGTTCATATCTATTTGAAGACTTTGACTGAAGACCTTCTCTATTTCCTCAGTTCAATTTCTTCAGTCTATTTGCCTTCATCATGTGTTATCTTGTGTTTACGCTTTCTGTACTCTGTGCTTGTTTTTCATTTCATCATGAAGATCATGCTCATGTTCTGTTATGTTTACTTCTGAGTACTTATTCCGCTGCAAGTAGTTCTTCACTCAGGAATGTCCTCACCCTGAAATTCCTCAGTGAAGATTTCTTAAAAATCGCCTATTCACCCCCCTCTAGTCGATATAATGCACTTTCAAAGAGCTTGTTGATGGAAGATTAATATGATGGAGAATAGACCCGGGGGCCATAGGTTTCACTAGTGGCTTCTCTCAAGATAGCATAAGTATTACGGTGGGTGAACAAATTACTGTCGAGCAATTGATAGAAAAGCGAATAATTATTAGAATATTTAGGCATGATCATGTATATAGGCATCATCCGTGACAAGTAGACCGACTCCTGCCTGCATCTACTACTATTACTCCACACATCGACCGCTATCCAGCATGCATCTAGAGTATTAAGTTCATAAGAACAGAGTAACCCATTAGGTAAGATGACATGATGTAGAGGGATAAACTCAAGAAATATGATATAAACACCATCTTTTTATCCTCGATGGCAACAATACAATACGTGTCATTTCCCTTTCTGTCATAGAATTGAGCACCGCAAGATTGAACCCAAAGCTAAGCACTTCTCCCATTGCAAGGAAGATCAATCTAGTAGGCCAAACCAAACTGATAATTCAGAGAGACTTGCAAAGATAACCAATCATGCATAAAATATTTCAAAGAAGAATCAAATATTGTTCATAGATAGACTTGATCATAAACCCACAATTCATCGTTTCTCGACAAACACACCACAAAAGGAGTTACATCGAATAGATCTCCAAAAAGATCGAGGAGAACTTTGTATTGAGATTCAAAGAGAGAGAAGAAGCCATCTAGCTAATAACTATGGACCCAAAGGTCTGAAGTAAACTACTCACACTTCATCGGAGGGGCCATGGAGTTGATGTAGAGGCCATCCGTGATCGATGCCCCCTTAGGCAGAGCTCCGGAAAAGGCCCCAAGATGGGATCTCTTGGGTACGGAAGGTTGCGGCAGTGGAAATAGGGTCTCGTGGTGCTCCTGGATGTTTTCAGGGTATACGAGTATATATAGGAGGAAGAAGTAGGTCGGTTGAGCCACAATGGGCCCACGAGGGGGAGGGCGCGCCCAGGGTGGTAGGCGCGCGCCCTACCTCGTCGACTCCTCGTTTGTTTCTTGACGTCCACTCCAAGTCCTCTGGATCATGTTTGTTCCAAAAATCACGTTCCCGAAGGTTTCATTCCATTTGGATTCCATTTGATATTCCTTTTCTATGAAACACTGAAATAGGCAAAAACAACAATTCGCACTGGGCCTTGGGTTAATAGGTTAGTCCCAAAAATAATATAAAAGTGTAAAATAAAGCCCATTAACATCCAAAATAGATAATATAATAGCATGGAACAATCAAAAATTATATATATGTTGGAGACGTATCACCCATCGCCAACACCCCAGTTGACAACTTAGCCCGTTTTCTAAGGTCGAATCCGCTTGTGTTCTCTAGTAGCATCGAGCCGATTGTTGTTGATGACTGGCTACGCAAGATTGGAAGGGAGCTGACCACCGCAGGTTGCACATATGCTGAGAAGGTGCGCTTTACTGCACATCAACTAGATGGACTCGCAGCCTCATGGTGGGAGAACTACACCGCCACTTTTCTCGTGGCCAATGTCACTTGGGATCAGTTTTAGCAAGCATTCCGCACTACACATGTCTCAACTGGAGCCATTAGTATGAAGAAGCGTAAGTTCTGCAACTTACGTCAGGGGAATCGTACTGTGGCGCAGTACATGGATGAGTTTAGCAAGTTAGCACGCTACGCCCCAGATGATGTGGCCACAGATGTCCCGAAGCAAGGGAAGTTTCTTGAGGGGATGAATGTTGAGCTGAGTATGCAGTTGATGGTGGCAACATTCACCAACAAACAGGAGTTGGTAGATAGGGCTTTCATGATTGAAGGCAAGAAGTAGCAGATAGAGAAGCACAAACAGAAGTATGGACAGGGGAAGTACAACTCTGGAGCCCAGCAGAAGTCTCGTTTTACCCCGTACTCGGGAGGACACACCCATCATAACCATGGAGGCCATTCTCATAATGGAGGAAGTTCACACAACCACAGTGGCCCTAAGAATGGTAATGGGAATGGAGGAAACACCAGTCAGAACCGTTCCAACCCTGCGACACCCGCCAAGAAGGATCTAAGTCACATTACTTGTTTCAAGTGCGGGAAGACTGGACACTACGCCACTGAGTGTCCTGAAGCAAAGAATGGAAGTAGAAATGGAAACTCATGGAAGAAGCCATATCCCTTCACTAGAGGTCAGGTGAACCAAATCAACATGGAGGAATTTGAGGAGCAGCCTAACGCAATGATTGGTAAGTTTTTGATTAAGTCATTTACCACCCTTGTTCTTTTTGACACTGGTGCATCACATTCATACATATCAAGGGTCTTTGTGGACAAGTTTAAATTTCCAACCTTAGCCCTTAGGTCACCCATGTTAGTAAGCTCACTAGGAGCGGAGTATATGGCCAGCCGATGGTGTGATCGGTTGCCATTGGCCATTGGTCAACATGTTTTCCCTCAGACCTAATTATTTTGGAATCACAAGGATCGGATATAATACTAGGCATGGATTGGCTATCGAAGTATGGATGAAACATCGATTGTTCTAGTAAGTCAATTCTCCTCACCACCTAGAAGGTAAATGGAGTATGTGTCTAGGCATGTGCCAAGGAGGACTCAAGTAAATTCACTATCAGGAGTTGTTCAAGAGGAAGTGCCAGTTGTGAAGGATTATCCCGATGTATTTCCAGAGGAACTACCCAGCATGCCACCAGATGGAGACATAGAGTTTTTGATAGAGCTGTTACAAGGCACCAGACCAATATCTAAGAGACCGTATCGGATGCCCGCAAATTATCTACAGGAGATTAAGAAGCAGATTAAGGAGTTATTGGATAAAGGTTATATTCGACCAAGTTCATCACCGTGGGGAGCCCTAGTGCTCTTAGTTGAGAAGAAGGATGGATCCTTGAGAATGGCCGTTTATTATCATGCATTGAATGAGGTGACGATCAAGAACAAATACCCACTATCGATGATCAATGATTTGTTTGACCAGCTGCAGGGAGCTAAAGTATTCTCCAAGATCGATCTTCGATCAGGATACCACTAGCTGAAGATCTGAGAACAGGATATACCTAAGACACCTTTTACCACAAGGTACGGGCTATATGATACACGGTCATGTCTTTTGGCTTGACTAACGCCCCTGCCTACTTTATGAGTATGATGAATAAGCTGTTCATGGAGTTCTTGGATAAGTTTGTTGTGGTGTTCATTGATGACATATTGGTGTACTAGAAGGATGAAGAAGAACACAAGGAACATTTGCACTTGGTGAGGGAGTCCTGGATTAAGTGGTCCTTGGGCATCTTGCCTATTAGCCATGGGCCAGACTGATGGGCTGTGAAGATACGAAGACCGAAGACTGCACCCATGTCCGAAGAGGACTCTCCTTGGCATGGAAGGCAAGCTTGGTGACCGAATATGTAGTTTCCCTTCTTTGTAACCGACCTTGTGTAACCATAGATCTTCCCGGTGTCTATATAAACCGGAGGACTTTTCCGGAGAGGGAGATAATGATTACCATAGCCATACCAGCTAGACCTCTAGGGTTTAGCCATTACGATCTTGTGGTAGATCCACTCTTGTCATACTCATATTCATCAATATCAATCAAGCAGGACGTAGGGTATTACCTCCATAGAGAGGGCCGAAACCTGGGTAAACATCGTGTCCCCTGTCTCCTGTTACCATCGAACTTAGACGCATAGTACGGGACCCCCTACCCGAGATCCGCCGGTTTTGACACCAACATTGGTGCTTTCATTGAGAGTTCCACTATGCCATCGACAACAGGATCGATGACTCGCCTCGTCCTTAAAGACAATATCACTACCGGAGGAGAACTGGCCCCAGGCCAAACCCTCCGGTTGGGAAGCTTTACCATGACCGCCCGTTCGGCCGTTAAGCCGTCGTTGACCTCTCGGGCCATTGAAAAATCCTCTTCATATCGACCCCAAACACTCTAAGCAGATGGATCCAACGGAGTTTTCGTCTTTAAACGAGCTCCTTGATCGTATTGCCGCCCTGGGAATCGCTACAGATTACGATCGGATCGGGCTCAAACCCGAGCAAAGAGAAATCAAATCTCCACCGATCACCCACCAGATAGCGGTAGTCGAGGAGCAAGACGGTGACTCTTCCCCTATACTGAAGACGGACTACGTCCGGATCGTCGACCCTGCAGAGTCGGATACCCACCCGCAAAAGGAGGTGACCAGCCTTCCGAACATAGAATCGGATGGCGGGCAAAGGCAATCAGAAGATACTCCGAAGCCCGGACTATTATGTCTGGAAAAACTTCAGACTCCGGATCATCGATCGGGTTAGGGTGCAGATCCAATTCCACCCATCCACCCAGACATAAGTGCTCTCACGAGCATACAAGAGCAGTCTCAGGAAACAGTCCACCTGGGCTAGATTCCTCCTTGTCAAGGACAAGGTTAAAGATTGTCGCGACGAGGACGTGATATCAGCGTTCCGCAACAACTGCACAAACAAAGGAATCCTCAACGCCATTAATCAACGCCACATACTACACTTCGCTGACTTGGCAACTATTGTACAGAAGTACAACACAATGGAAAGCGCCTGGAGGGATCTGGCAGCTTGTTGGGAGGCATCGGTCCTAACTCAACCACTGGTCCAGGAGAAAAAGGGCACATCCCCGTGACGCACCCAGTCCAATAGCCAAGAAATACAAACCCATCATGCGGCGTGGAACCGTTCTAGAGGGATGTCTCGATGCCCCATGCAAAATACACACAACACCGGATAACATACCAACCCACAGCCTTGGAGCATGTTGGATACTCTGGCAGGTAGCCAAAAGCGGCGAGGACATCCCTACCAAAAACACCCCAGAGCAACACCCTCCAGAAGACAACGACCCCAGAGTACTGACGGTCTTTGAGACATTCGCTTCAAACAAAAAGCGCAAAAGGGCACTTTGCGACCTCACCGAAGTCTGTCAAATCGCCACAGTAAACCCTTGGAACGACACGGCTACAACCTTTAATGTCGGCGATGAACCAAAATACAGGATAGTCCGAGCACCAGCCGCTTTAGTCCTTAGTCCTATCGTGGACGGCTTTTGACTTACCAAGGTCCTCATGGACGGTGGCAGCAGACTAAACCTCATCTATGAGGATACACTCCACAAAATGGAAATCGATAGGAGCCGCATCAAGCAAAGCAGCACGATCCTCCGAGGAATCATTCCCAGTCGTGAGGTGCGGTGTGCGGGAAAAATCACACTTGAAGTGGTATTCGGCACGCTGGAGAATTATTGGTCTAAAAAATCACCTTCCAAGTGGCTCCTTTCAGCAGCGGATACCATGCCTTGTTGGGGCGGGATGCTTTTACACGCTTCCAAGCTATACCTCATTACGGGTATATGAAGCTCAAAATTCCTAGACCAAATGGCATAATCACTCTTGTCAGTGATCCGGACATAGCACTCCGCGCCGAAAACAAAACCGCATCCCTGGCCCTTGCGGCATTATCTGAAGCCCTCGCGGCCAAAGAATTAACCGCACTGTGCTCCATGGTGGATAGGGACGATGTGATCTTAGACAAACAACCCAAATCCACCTCCTTCAAACCGGCAGAAGAAATAGTCAAATTCCAGGTCCACCCAACGGACCCCAAGAAGACAGCATCTATTGGACCACAACTAGACCCAACGGTCGACGCCGCACTAAGGGATTTCCTTCGCAAAAACTGGGATATATTCGCCTGGCACCCTTTTGACATGCCTGGAATCCCACGTGAGCTGGTCGAACATAGCCTTAATATCTTAAAGGGATATAAACCAATCAAACAAGCACTGCGGCGTTTTTTCGAGCCCAAACGCCAAGCTATGGGGGAGGAGTTGGCCAAGCTAATTGAGGCCGGATTCATTAGAGAAATAAAACATCCGGACTGGGTGGCAAACCTGGTGATGGTACCAAAGAAGGAAAAATCCTGGCGGTTGTGCGTCGATTTTAAAGACCTAAATAAGGCTTGCCCTAAAGATCCCTTCCCCCTCCCCCGCATCGATCAAATCATTGATGCTACCGCAGGACACGACTCACTGTGTTTCCTTGATGCATATTCCGGGTACCATCAAATCAAAATGAAGGAGTCCGATCAAGCTGCAACAGCATTCATTACCCCATATGGGCCATTCTGCTTCAACACCATGCCCTTCAGGCTCAAGAACACTGGCGCCACATACCAACGCATGATTCAAACATGCCTGGAGAAACATCGGCAAGACAGTTGAAGCTTATGTGGAGGACGTCACCATCAAAACTAGGCGCGTCGAAACACTAATAGATGATTTACGTCTCATAGTTGATAACCTCCACACGTATGACATTAAGCTCAATCCGGAAAAGTGTGTTTTCAGTGTCCCCGCTGGGAAACAGCTGGGCTTCATAGTTTCCAACAGAGGAATTGAAGCAAATCCAGCCAAAATCTGAGCTCCGTCACATTTGGCTACGCCAATAGACCTCAAACAAGTCCAAAAGCTCGCGGGTTGCGTGGCAGCTCTAAGCCGCTTTATCACCAAATTGGGAGAAAAGGCACTGCCACTCTATCGCCTTCTACGGCAAACCGATCACTTCGAGTGGATGGACGCGGCAACAGCCGGACTGGAGGAAATAAAAACCCTTCTTGCGAGCAACCCAATCCTGGCCACGCCAAACGTCGGTGAACCGATGATATTATACATATCGGCAACACATCAGGTGGTGAGCGCCGTGCACGTCGTTGAACGAGAACAGGACGGACACAAATTCCCGCTTCAGAAGCTAGTATACTATGTATCCACTGTCCTTACACCATGCAAATCCAGTACCCCCATTATCAAAAGATAGCATACGCGGTCTTCATGGCATCCCGAAAGCACCGTCACTACTTCCAGGAGTGTTCGATCACGGTGGCTTTCGAAGTACCACTCAATGACATTATAAACAACCGCGATGCCACGGGCCGGATTGCCAAATGGGCCATTGAGCTCCTTCCATTTCATATTACAACCAAACCACGTCGAGCTATTAAATGCCAAGTACTGGCTGACTTCGTCGCCGAATGGACAAAGGCCGAACTCCCAAAAGAGTACGTCACATATTCCAATTGGGTTATGTATTTCAATGGCTCCAAAATGCTAGCAGGGCTAGGGGCAGGCGTCGTTCTAACGTCACCTACTGGAGACGTCATTCAGTACGTACTCCAAATACTATACACAGACTCCAACGCAGCCGTATACGAGGCCTTATTGCATGGTTTCCGGATGGCTGTCTCCACGGGCATACAACGCATAGAAGTGCGCGGGGAATGAAACCTTGCAATATCTCAAATAAATGGAGACTTCGACGCCAAAGATCCAAAGATGGCAGCTTATCATAGTGCCGTCATAAAAATGTCGGCCCGGTTCGAGGGGCTCGAGTTCCATCATGTGGCTCGAGAAAGTAATCAAGCGGCGGACGTTCTTGCTCGTATCGGCGCTAAGCGCGACCCCATCCCACCTAATATCTTTCTGGAAAGGCTTTTTAAGCCATCCGTGGTGTGGCAGGGGGAAAACGACAACACTAGCCCGGATCCAAACATAACCCTAGATTCCGAAAACACCAACATCATCAGAGGCTCAGCCACTGAAATAACACCGTTGGCGCATCTCATCACGGCAGTCATTGCCCCATGGACCGAACCCTTCCTGGCCTACCTTAGCAGGAAGGAACTTCCCGAGGATCAGAATGAGGCTCGCTGCATTGTCTAGTGTTCGAAGGCCTAGAAGGTTCATGATGGAGAGCTCTATAAGAAAAGAGCTACCAGATTTCTTCAATGATGTATCTGAGAGGAAGAGGGGTGGCAGCACTTGGCTGAAATTCACGCCGGACTCGGCGGTCACCACGCTACAGCTCGGGCCCTTGTTAGCAAGGCCTTCCGTATAGGGTTTTATTAGCCGACGGCCTGAGCAGATGCATAGGACCTTGTCCAACATTGCGTCGGATGCCAACTCTTTGCCAACCAAAGCCATATGCCCCCCACTGCCTTACAAACAATCCCCATCACTTGGCCTTTTGCGGTTTGGGGACTCGATATGGTCGGACCCCTTAAAGGAGGAAGCCATAAGAGAAAGCATCTCCTGGTTATGGTGGGTAAATTCACTAAGTGGATAGAGGCCAAACCAGTCAAAACGGTCGAAGTGGGGCCGGTAATAGATTTAATATCCGGTGTGGTACACCGTTATGGTGTCCCACACAGTAGAACCACCGATAATGGCTCTAATTTCACAGCCGATGAAGTGAAAACTCGGTGTGCTAATCTGGGCATTAAGCTCGATTACGCCTCTGTCTATCAGCCACAGACAAACGGTCAAGTCGAGCGGGCTAATGGTCTTATTAAGAGCGACATCAAACTTAGACTAGTGCGGTCCTTGAAAGAATCAGACAAGCACTGGGTGGAGGAACTTGACTCCGTACTCTGGGGGCTGCGGACCACGCCCAAACCGCACTACTAGATATACACCTTTCTTCATGGTGTACGGTGCAGAAGCAGTGTTACCCTGCGATATTATTCATGACTCACCTCGAGTGCGCATGTACGAAGATATAGAAGCCAAGCTTGATCGGCAGGACAACTTAGATGCCCTGGAGGAGGAGCGCGATGTTGCAAAAGCCCGTTCCGCATTTTATCAACAACAGGCTCGCAGGTATCAAAGCAGAGAAGTGCGGGCCAAGACTTATAACGTTGGTGAACTCGTTCTACGCCTGCCGGAGAATAAAAAGGACAAACTCAAGCCCAAGTGGGAGGGCCCCTTCATCATTGACGAAGTTCTCACCGGAGGACCGTACCGCCTGCGTGATGCATCAGACAATCACATGGAGCCAAACCCCAGGAACGCGGCCAGACTCCGACGATTTTATGCCTTGTGCCGAACTCAGTGTTCGTCTCCTTCCTCCTATTATTAACGTTATTTTTTCTCTCTCTTTTCGTTTTTTATCTTTTTTTGTTTTGCTCTTTAGCCCTACGGCTTTAGTACGGCTAGACCGTCCTCTCCTGATGCGTACATCTCCACATATGTACGTTCATTATACCTGGGGGCTTCTCGTACAAAAGCTTACTATTATTCTTTGAGCATCAAGCTCACCACATATGCATTTTTTCATATGTACCTTTTCTTCGCCATTATATGCATCGATATTACTTAAGTTTTGGCCAAGCTGGGTTGCCTGGCTCCTGTGCTTATGCCCTACGTTCCCGTTAGTTCGGCTAGGGCATAAAGGGAGCACCTCTGCGATTGTTACTGCCAGGCCATCCGGATGTGTACCTGAGACTGGGTGAAGCCGAAAGCTAGCATTTTTAAGGGAATATTCGGTCAGCGAATTAAAGACGTTTCAGCATTCACTCCATTGTGAAACCCTAGAAGTTACTCAGTCTCTGATTTTTTCAATCACAGTTCGGACATGCACATTAAACGCATGCACACCCAGGGAAAGGAACCCTTAATGGAACTATTCTCTCTGGAAGACGTTTCTTACATAATGTAATATAACATAACTAGCCGGATACACATTGTCTGTTCAAGCAACTATGACCCCTGCACCTGGTTCCCATGCATACCCTGGTATATTCTACCATTCGGGTATTTGGAAACACTCCGCACATTCGGGTCCAAAGGTCGAAGCGAAAAGGTCGGCCATGACAATTGTTTTTATTATCCAGCTAGAAGGAAAATACATAGTACTTAGGACTTAAAAACTTCCTCCTCTATACCTTCCAACAGGCGGTCTAATTTACAATCATGTTGAGAGTATCTAGCAGCCATCTCCACTTGGCCATATACTAAACTAATGGGAATTTCCTCCCCATTTGACCCTAGGGGTCCAACCCGGGCCATGTGATTCGGATCCAGCTTGGTATATCATGTTTTTACCATGGCCCAGGCCTCTCGCGCACCCGCTCGGCAGGCCGATATCTTCCGTAGTCGGATACGCCGCCGCGCTCCCTTGAATAGCTCTACAAGCTTCTCCATACTCCCTGGAGGGGAGTTGGATGGCCATAAGGCCTTGGCTACACTCTGCATTGCCTGCCGAGCTTGCTCGTGCAACTGCGACAGCCCTTGCAGAAGATTACTCGATGATCCAGACACCTCCCCTTCGGGACGGCCCGTCAATATACCTGCAATCACAGCTATATCAGCTACTTTTACTTCCAAACTGTTATAAGGTAAATACGGCCACATACTGAATATGCCGCCTCGTAGTTTTTTGTTCTCCTTCACGGAGTCGGCTAGCTGGGCCCACACATCCTTCAGCTCTTCGCCCAGCTGGGTGTTTGCATCTTGGAGTTTGTTTTTCTCCTGTCTGACATGGGTCAAAACCTGCTCGCCTGCGGCATGCTGTCTTTTTGACTCTTTTTCCTCCAATTGAGCCAATGATCCTATTATGAGATAAAGCCGCAGTGTTAACATGGTCGCTATGCAATAACTATTTCTTGATGGAGGGAAATATCACCGGAAGACGCCGCTTTGGATTTTTCCAGTTCGGCGGTCACTGCGTTTAACTGCGTTCGGCACTTTTCTAGCTCTTGGGCTAGCATGTCATTCTTCTCCGACAGAACCTGGTCATGCAGCGATCCTCAAATCAGTTGTACCAACTACTTTAAGTCTCGGGGGCTACTAGTATATGGTTATCATAGTCAGACAAAGTAATCTTACCTGCACATCTTTTAAATGCTGCTTTGTGTCTCTATTAAGCCCATCTCGAGCAGCTCGGATATATGCATCAGCTGAGCTGAAGGTGTTAAATGCCTCTTCTGAAAAGCCAGGGTCTTGTAAAACGGCCCTGCGACGCCGATGATTCATGGCACTCTCCACTTCCGAGTTGGTGGCGGATACATCATCCGAATCCTCGGCTGGAGGACAGTCTGACGTCACCCCCGCAACAGCCCCCGTTTTCACGATAGGGTCTGGATCCTGGCTGCGGGAAGTATGACCAACCGGACCCCCGGATATAGTTCAGCACACCTTTTTCCTGATATAGGGTAAACGGAAAGGTCATAGTTGGATGTGACTATCAAGGTGCATATTTGCAAATTCATACCTCTTTGATGAAGGCTCGGCCGTATCTTCATTTGCCTTCCTCTTTGAAGGCTTGCCTGATATGGGGGACGCTCTCTTCGGAGATCCCCCCGGGGGAGCATGGCGCGCCGAACGCCTCCCCTTTTGAGCACAGGACAGTGCGGTAGGTAAGGAGGAATGAGAAAACTCTCTTGACAAGGTGTCTCCGGATTACTTACATGTGAAGCAGGAAGGAGGCCTGGGTAATCGGTGATGATGGGTACATCCGTACCGTCATAGCTCATTTGATAGAATATTCCATCCTCGAGCTCCACAAATATGTCCGGATCTTCCTCATATCCGGGGTCAAGATCCCTGTTGCAATTCTCCGGCTGAGGGGCAGGGTCGTGGATCCCCTCGACAGCCTTTCACCATTCCTGTTATAACCGGATAAGATACTACCTGTCAAGGATAATTCAGGGATAGGAGTAAAATAGTGGAGCAGAAGCTTACCCAGCTGGGAGGATTATACATGGAAAATCCGTCTTGATATTGGAGACGGGTGAACTCCTCCTTCTCCCCTTTATACAGCTCGGCCAGTATTTTGGCCAGGACGGCGGGGGCCTTCGGGCCCTTCTGACCATAGAGTGAGGTGTCGTCTTCCTCGTTATAATGCCACATGGGCAGCCCTCTGTATTGGAGTGGCTGGACCCCTTGCGTTATAGAGATCGCCATTACCTTGACTATTGACAATCAGTACTGGGCA
Source organism: Triticum aestivum (assembly GCF_018294505.1). Classification (NCBI taxonomy): domain Eukaryota; kingdom Viridiplantae; phylum Streptophyta; class Magnoliopsida; order Poales; family Poaceae; genus Triticum; species Triticum aestivum. Next base: position 176,646,941 of record NC_057806.1, on the reverse strand, counting down.
AGCGTCTTAATCTTGCCCAGCAGCAGGCTGATCTCTGCACTATCCTCTTCCTCGGGGCTCCGAGGACGCCAGCTATGGCGTTTCTTCAGCGGAGCATTTGAAAACTCGGGGAGGCCCATGCGGACGAGGTCGGGTAGAGTGACGTCGTCGATGTAGAACCATTCGGAAGGCCATTCTTCGGGAGATTTCTTCGACGTGCTGGACAAGTATCTGGTCCCGGTGATGCACCACACTTCCGCTCCTCCCACTTCAAAAATCGACCCGCCTTGATTGCGAGGGACAAGGCAGAACAGTCTTCTCAATAAATCGAAATGGGCCTCGCAGCCCAGGAATAGCTCGCATAGAATGACATAACCCGCAATATGAACGATAGAGGCGGGAGTGAGACTGTGCAGTTAGAGGCCATAATACTCCCGCAGACATCGGAGGAAGGGATGGATCGGAAATCTGACACCTCTTAACAAGAAGGGGACGAAGCACAGTCGTTCTCCCACAGACGGATTGGGGAAATCCTCTGCCTGGGTTTTGCCGTTGAAGGAGGCCAATCCTGCTCGAACGGGGACCATATCTGTAGGAGGGAGAAATCAGTGCGTTTGCAACTTCTCTAATTGGCTATGGGACACAGAGCACCTCTCCCACTCGCCTTTCTCTGGGTCGAAACGGGAGTTGGAGCTGGAAATTTTAGCCTTGTTGGAATGGTCTTTCCAGGCAATCTCTGAGGAGTTTTCTGCATGTGGTGCCGAATGGATCTAAGACCCAATCTCTTTAAATAGATGCTCTTTCTTGCGTGGTTGGGGTGTTATTTGCGAAAAATACCCTGACCATCCGCATACGCCCGACATGTGGAAGCTGAAGTCAAAGATGCACAGAAGCCGAGGGGTGCAGCATTGAATTACAAGCCGAATACATTACTTGGAAGTCGTGGGAGGAGGAACCCTCCTTGCAATGCCGAAGACAATCTGCGTGCCGAACATCTTGTGATTGAAGCCTGGTTCGGGGGCTACTGAGGGAGTCCTGGATTAAGGGGTCCTTGGGCATACGGACTGTTAGCCCTGGGCTGGACTGATGGGCTATGAAGATACGAAGACCGAAGACTGCACCCGTGTCCGGACAGGACTCTCCTTGGCGTGGAAGGCAAGCTTGACGACCGAATATGTAGATTCCCTTCTTTGCAACCAACCTTGTGTAACCCTAGATCTTCCCGGTGTCTATATAAACCATAGGACTTAGTCCGGAGAGGGAGATATTGATTACCATAGCCAAACCAGCTAGACCTCTAGGGTGTAGCCACTACGATCTCGTGGTAGATCCACTCTTGTAATACTCATATTCATCAATATCAATCAAGTAGGACATAGGGTATTACCTCCATAGAGAGGGCCTCAACCTGGGTAAACATCATGTCCCCTATCTCCTATTACCATCGACCTTAGATGCATAGTTTGGGACCCCCTACCCGAGATCCGCCGGTTTTGTCACCGACACTTGGTTCTCGAGAAGCCCAGGGAACATCAGTTATATGCCAAGTTTAGCAAATGTGAGTTTTGGTTGAAGTAAGTTGGATTTCTTGGACATGTTATATCAGGAGAAGGTACAGTAGTAGACACTTCCAAAGTTCAATCTGTCACTGGGTGGTTGGCACCCACCTCAGTTGGAGAGATACGCAGTTTCCTTGGACTCGCAGGATACTATCGTAGATTCATTGACAATTTTTCCAAGATTGCGAAGCCCATGATGGAGTTATTGAAGAAGGACACCAAGTTCAAATGGACCGAGGAATGTGAGGTCAGTTTTTAGGAGTTGAAGAAACACTTAGTTACAGCTCTGGTGCTAATTCTTCCAGATGTACGCAAGCAATTCCAAGTATATTGCGACGCTTCTCGCCAGGGACTTGGAGGTGTACTTATGCAAGACAGAAGAATTGTTTCATATGCCTCATGTTAGCTTTGACCTCATGGGTTGAATTATGCCACACATGATTTGGAGTTAGCAGCCGTAGTACATGCGCTCAAGACCTGGAGACATTTTCTTATTGGAAACTATTGTGATGTATACACGGATCATAAGAGGTTGAAGTACATCTTCACGCAGAAGGAGTTGAATCTCAGGCAGAGGACATGGTTGGAGCACATAAAGGATTATGATATTAAGCTACATTATCATCCAGGAAAGACCAATGTTGTAGCAGACGCGTTGAGCCAGAAGAGTCCCTCATAACCTGGAGGATTACTGTTGGCGTCCCGGGAACGGGGGTCCCTAGACTCGCCTGCCTGCGGCCCATGGTGTGGCTCTGCGTGCGGGCCCGTACGGTCCATCTTCACCAACAAGCACTCAAGACCCTCGCGAGGGGCCAAGCCTCGCGAGGCAGACCACATGAGACCTCCTCAGGAGCGGCTTCACCAGGCTAGCTCGCGAGGGGCAGAGAGTTCAAGGCAAGGCAAACCTCTTTGGTTCTAAGGAAGCAAGCGCAGGCGCGGAGTACCGAGACGTCAAGCAAAGGTTTCCATATCAGTGCAACGAGACCAAGACCAGCAGCACGACAATATGGAGGTCACCATGGAGCCCAAGGCGGCGTCACCACCAGAGCCTTTTGTAGGCGAAGATTGCTTTTGTCAAGATAAGATGTACTAGATGTCCCCTTTCAAATTGGTCGTTGTTGGCTCCCTTCCCGCTCAATATTTGGGGAGAGGACCAGGGCCTCTATAAATAGGACTAGCCACCACCATAGCTAGGGGCGTATAAAATAAGAGAGATCCGAACAACCACGAGTCCACGAAGCACAAGAACACCTCTCCTCAGGAGGCTGTTCTTCCCCTTGTATTGTTCATCCATAGCCCAAGATGCAATCCACCACCACCACCATGGAGTAGGGTATTACACCACAACGGTGGCCTAAACCAGTATAAATCTTGTGTCCTTTGTGTTGCGAGTTCATCGAGTTAGCCCATGAGATCTTAGCCAAGATAGGACATGGATCGGTCGGGGAGACCTTCGCGCGTACCACAGTGTTCGAACCTTGAGGGTTTTGCTGGAACCTGAGATCCAACATTTGGCGCGCCAGGTAGGGGTGCACCGGCGCTCTCCTTCCACCAGTCGATCCGCTCGTGATCCTTCGGTGCTCCGCGGCTCCGATGTCAGGCAACTCAAGGACCAACGGCGACCGCTGGGCAGCCTGGCCAGCCCGGGCGGCGCCGCCTGTATAGGAAGACCTCAACATCGCGCTCCAAGCGGCACGAGCACCACCTGACGCTACGGGACACGGGCGGAGTGGCCAGGCGCTGTCCACCCTCACCCCACAACAGGCGCGAGCTGCTGCAAGGGCCGCAAGCCACGGCGCCGCCACGGCGCCGCACTCCCGGCGAGAGCAGGCAAACATGAGGGCCGCGCTCACGGTGGCCCGGGATCTGCTGCGATGCTGGTTAATGCAGATCGGTCGGGATGCTTTGCTAGAGCGTGTCACCGAGCTCTTGGATGCCGCAGCTTCCGAAGCGCCGCCATTCTGTTCTCTGCTCACGCCACAAGCTGCGACCGGGTCGCATGGCAGGCTACGCCGTGCCCATGTGCCCCCAGGTGCACCACCAGGCTTCATCGACACCGGCACACCAATGGAGCTGCACGCCTGCTCGCGTCTGCACCACCTCCGCTGGGTGCAGGAACGAGCGCTGCCACCTACAGTCCGGGCGGGATGCAACCCTACCATCTTCGAGGCAGCACGCTAGGTCGGGCGATGTGGAGTGTGGGGCACTACGGTGAGGTCTTCAAGGCGGCGGCCTCGGAGGCCTACGTGCCCCGCATAGTGGACCAGGAGTACATGCTAGAAGATGACCCTGGCTCGCTCCTCGAGCCGGGCTGGGAGGAGGAGGCGCTAGAAGCTGGCGCCTTTTAGGACCCCTCCGGAAGCCTCGCCAACCGCCCCCCATGGTACCGCTAATTCCCCAGGAGCAGGCTTACGCTAACCATGGTGCACAGGGGGATTAGGTCGGAGCAGCAGATGGCGGTCCCGGCTCGTCGGCCTCCCTCCCGCCAGGGGGGCATGCTGGGGGCTGCAGGAAGGAAGCTGTGACGAACGCCCTCCCCAGCGCCACGCGGAACAAGGCGTCCCCCGGAAGTAGGCCCTCTGCTAGGGAGGTGCTCCAGAGCCTACTCCTGGCAGAGGACCCGTGGTCACCGAGGGTGCCACTGGCGTCCCCTCTGCCCTCATTGGTGCCATCCTGGTCTCCAGTCGTCCCAACGGTGGTAGGGGGTGGCGCAAGGTGGGGGCCTCGTCTAGCGATATGAAGTAAGGCTCACACCTGTGCAGGTCTCCGCCCGTGAAACTCTCATGTAATAACGAGTGGGGTTGTACATGCCCAGGAGTCTCAGGAGTGCCGCCCTCGGGCCTCGGGGGCTCCCTCCCACGTCCTAGTGGCGGCACTTAGCTCCGCGCTGGTGAGAAGACATGAAGACTAGACTAGGTGCCGGACGCGGCCATTTGCTTTGGATCTCTTTTCTGTAACCCTGCCTTCTGGATTTGGATTTAAGTTGAAGTTGAATTTTCATTGATGCGCGCGGGGGTGCCTTTTCTCGTTCAAGCAATTTCTTGCTATCTGGTTCTTGCCTTATTTCGGAGTTCACGCCTGTTGCTTCCCCTTCGAGGGCGGGGCTGGGCATGGCGCACACGCGCCACGGCTAGCGCTTGCCTATCACGCGGCCCCCTCGGGCGTATCGACGAATTCCTCAGGAGCTTCCCGGAAACTCGCAATCTCATGAGCCGGTTTTGGTCTCGTCTAGGCTAAGGTGAACCGCAAAAGCAACCTTGCCCCAGGTTACATGAGTTCACGAAGACGCAGTATTATATTTACATGAGGGGCTTCCCCTCCAAAAATGCTCTTACACCCTCAGGGGCTGCGCCCGAGCTTCTGTGTGCAGGACAAACAGCTGGGAAACATGGGATCAGTCAGACATGTCGCTCGCCGCGTTCCCATGATCACCCTCAGACGCGTCGCTGGCATCACTACCACCATCGCTGGCATCACCATCACCTTCACCAGCGCTGCCATCACTATCATCGACCACGTCGTCCGCGTCCTCCGTGACTACCACCCGATCATCATCAGAAGTGAAGGCCCTGACCAGCGTGTCCATATTATCTTCCACCCATCACGACAGGTCGCCCCGGATGGCCTCGGGTACAGGGGCGATGGCGGCATCAAAATTGAAGTTGGGGTCGGCGTTCTGGAGATGGCTGAAGATGCGGGAAAATGCACGCCCGAGCAGGCCGCGGCTCCTCTCTTCGACAAGTTGGCGGGCCCTCTCAGAACGGTTCTCTAGGCGCGTCACCACATCGGTGAAGAAGCAGAGGTGGTTGGCATAGTCGTTCGCGTGGGGATGAGGAGCATTCTCATCACAGATGTGGCCCAGGGCGACATTGGCCCTGTTCCTGAGGTCCTGGAGCATGGGGGCATGCACGCGCTCCAGCGTTCGCCGCTGATGCACTTCCACCTTGTTCTGCCGCGCAACGGACACGACGTCAGCGACCCATTGCTGAAGAGGGAGCAACTCAGTGCGGGCGGAGGCTAGTTCGGCCTACGCCGAGACCAGGGCGGCCACGGTGGCCTCCTTGTGTCACTCCACCTCGGTCAACCTAGACTTGAGGGTAGCAGTCCTACCAGCGGCCTCAGCTTCCACAAGCTTCAACTTCAGGTCAAGCTTACCCTCAAGACCCGCGCGAGCCTCGGCCACCCAGCGATCGACCTCCTCCTAGGCCCTGGCCTCGCGCGCGCCGATGGCATCCTCCGCCTAGGCAACTTGACGCTCCCTCATCTCCAGTCGTTCGAGGTCGAGGCTACGCTCCACGGCTTCCAGCGCCAGCGCGTCCTCGCGCTTCCGGATCTCTTCCTCTTCGGCGGGCGTCCCCCTCAACGACGTTAGGGCGGCTCTGTGCGCCTCCACTTGCTAATCCAAGATAGCGCTCCAGGCTTGGAGCTCCCATGCGCGCTTCTCCGCGACCTCGCAACGGCGGTCAGCTTCCTGAGCCTCTTCCAGAGCTCGGGACAGGCCTCATGGGAGGCTGCGAGGGAAGCCTCAGCCTTCGCAATATCGAGCTCGCTCTGGTGACGCCCGAGGTTGATAGCCACCTTCAGCTTATGCCACTCCTCCACCAGTCGTAGACCCTCGGCCACGAGGCGCGCATCCACCTCCATGAGCTCTTCACCAAGTCGGTTTATTGCTCCCATCGCCTCCTGAAAGAGCTCATGGCGAACGATGTTCCTTTCTCGCGCTGACTCAAGCATGCTGCTGACTCCGTCCTCCGCCGCGGGGACCAAGGATGGGGGCCAAAGCGGCTCGCCCCCTTTCAGCAGGGGGCTGGGGGCTGGCACCCACCCAGTTGCGGGCTAGGCCTCACGAGGAGCCCGAACGAGTGGAGGCCCGCTGCTTGAAGAGGAACCCAAGACCAAAGCCATCCAGCTGCCGTCCACGACCAAGGGAGGAACCCTTGGCACGCTTGTTGTACTCCAAGCAAGGTCGCGAAGGAGAGACGGCGAAGGCGCGAGCTGAAGACGCCTTGTCGACGGGCTGGCTTCCCCAGTCGACTCCACGCCGTGAGCAGCGTGTGGGCTTGCAGGGCTCGAGTCTAGCGGGAGAAACGAGGCGAGAGGGGGTTGCTTCTCAGGATATTCTGCAGCCTTGGCGGAAGGGATCCTGAAGAGACATCGTCAGGAAGGGAAGCAGCACACGGAGAATCACCAAGATAAGGTACTTACTCGTCAATGGCAATGTACTTTCTCCGTTTTAACAATCCGAAGGTGCCGCTGCTTGGGGACCCCCTCCTCTTGAGAAGCTCTTCGAAATCTATGCAAAGCCGGCTGAAGCACTGGACATGGCAGCCGACACGAGGCGCAGCTAGAGAAGCGCTGGAAGGGGAAGCCTCAGGAGACGCAGGATGTGTCACCCCCTCAACTGCCGCCCCAAGGCAAGAGTCGTGAGTCCCCGAGGACGACGCCTCTGGAGCCCTGGGCGGCATCAGCATCTCGGCACCTGGATCATCGGCCCCAAGCGAAGCTCACCCCCCTGCATCCACACTTGGGGCGAGATCGACGCCAGCAGCAGGGAGAGGAACCACGATGATGGGGTTCTCACAGGGCCCCACGAGGCCGACTGGACGCAGCCCCCACTCATTGAAGGAAGGCATCTGCCCAGCAAATGTCGCCTTGTTCAAGCAGCAGTATAGAAGGCAACTCTTTTTGGCATGTCCTCTGGCAACGGGACACCCGTCAGGACCTCGAGCACCGTTCGTCGCGCCTCGGGGGGGATCCCGGACTCCTGAAGTCTCATGTGGTCCTTGCTGCTGAGCAAGGCCCACATCGATCGAGAGTGGTGCTGAAGTAGAGCGAATCGGCGCCGGACGAACTCCTTCACCACCATGGGCGCAGTCACATTAAGGTCCTTAAGCCACTTCAGCCTGAGCCAGGCTGTTGCAAGGCGCCAATCGGCGAGCCTTTGGTGGCACCAACCGGAGTTGGGAATAGTGGGCGCTGACGGAGAGGAGAGCATGGGGCTGAGCACTCCAACATCAACAAATACCCACCGTGCCCGGAACCCACTCGTGGAAGGTGGAAGCTCGAAGTCAATCCCCGTGCCGGCCATCACCGCCACACCCTGAAAGCTCAGGCATCCTGAGCTATGTCGGGGATCAATCAGATGCAGCGAGAAGAAGTGGAGGAGAAGAGCCACTGAAGGAGCAATGCCTACCATGGCCTCGCAAAGAAAGGCGAAGACGGAGAGAAGGGTCATGGATTGGGGATCTGATAATGCGTCAGCACAACATTGAAGAAGGTGGAGAAACAAGGAACCAAGCCAGCCCAAAGGGCGTCGATGAAGAATGGGACCTCAGTGGCTGTCCGGTCGACGTGAGCATGAGATGCAGGCCAGGCCATCGTCCTTCCCCACTCATTGAAGCTTGAGGAGAGCATGGGACGCACCTTGTCCATGGCTTCTTGGTTGAGCACCAGCGACCTGCCAACGGCAGGCTTAGCAGTTGGGCGCAGCCCGACGGAGGACTGAGGACTCTTCCCTTTCTCCGACTGGTCTGGTGCCATGGCGATGGGAGGATTGAGCTCAGATCGGATCGGGGGGAGAGGCTGAACTACGAGGAAGCGGAAGAATTGGAGAGTGCGCGGCAACAACGGGAGGGAAACCATGTAGACCGTGGTGGCCGCCTAGCCAGGTGGGTATCAAGGCAGCGTGGGGAAGTGGAGACGCCCACATCCAATCAACGGCCACACGTCGACCAAGGCTGCGGGCTATTAGGGCCCGCGGCGCTCCGCACTTGACCTTTGGCTTCTCCTCGAAGCCAAGCCCGAGCGTGCCTTGGGCCCGGGGGCTACTGTCGGCATTCCGGGAACGGGGGTCCCCAGACTCGCCTGCCTATGGCCCACGGCATGGCTCTGCGTGCGGGCCCGGATGACCCATCTTCACCAACAAGCACTCAAGAGCCTCGTGAGGCGGACGACACGAGACCTCCTCAGGAGCGGCTTCACCAGGCTGGCTCACTACGGGCAGAGAGTTAAAGGCAACGCAAACCTCGCGAGGTTCCAGTGATGTGAGCTATGACGATCAATGCCAGGCGGGCACCAGTGCGCATATTTGTCCTTGTTTCCTCTTTGGTGCTAAGGAAGCAAGCGCAGGCGTGGAGTACCGAGACATCAAGCAAAGGTTTCCATATTAGTGCAACGATACCAAGACCAGCAGGACGGCAAGACGAAGGTCACCATGGAGCCCAAGGCGGTGTCACCACCAAAACCTTTTGCAGGCGCAGACTGCTTTTGTCAGGATAAGTTGTACTAGCTGTCCCCTTTCAAATTGGCTGTTGTTGGCTCCCTTCCCGCTCAATATTTGGTGAGAGGACCAGGGCCTCTATAAATAGGACTAGCCACCACCATAGCTAGGGGGCCCGGATAAAAGGAGAGAGATCCGAACAACCATGAGTCCACGAAGCACAAGAAGACCTCTCCTTAGGAGGCTGTTCTTCCCCTTGTACTGTTCATCCTTAGCGCAAGAGGCAATCACCACCACCACACTTGAGTAGGGTATTACACCACAACGGTTACCCGAACCAGTATAAATCTTGTGTCCTTTGTGTTGCCAGTTCGTCGAGTTAGCCCGTGAGATCTTAGCCAAGCTAGGACGTGGATCGGTAGGGGGAGAACTTCGCGCGCGCCCCATTGTTTGAACCTTGAGGGTTTTTCCGGAACCCGAGATCTGACAATTACCTCAGGAGTTAGCCGAAGATCTCAGAGAACTTCGAATGGAGATAGTTCCGAGAGGTTTTGTTGCATCAATGGAAGTTCAGTCCACCTTATTGGGAAAGATTCGAGGAGCTCAGAAAACTGATAAGGAGATTGCGGAGATAATGGAAAAGATGAATAAAGGAAAGGACAAAGGCTTTCATGAGGATGAACACGAAACTTTATTGTTTGAGGATCGTATTTATATGCCCAATGACCCAGAGATCAGGAAGTTAATCCTTTCGGAGGCTCATGACTCAGCATACTCGATTCAGCCAGGAAACAACAAGATGTATTTGGATTTGAAGGAACGTTTTTGGTGGACAGGTATGAACAAGGATATTGCCGAGTATGTAGCCATATGTGACGTATGTCAGAGAGTTAGGGCATAACACTAGAAGCCAGCAGGATTACTTCAGCCTTTGCCGATACCTGAATGGAAGTGGGATAAGCTTGGCATGGATTTCAATACCGGATTACCCAGGACACGATCAGGCTATGACTCCATCTGGGTAGTAGTTGATCGCTTGACCAAAGTGGCTCACTTTATCCCCGTGAAAACCACGTACACGAGCGCGTAGTTGGCCAAGATATATATGACCAGGATCGTATGTCTGCATGGAGTTCCGAGGACCATCATATTAGATAGAGGAACACAATTTACCTCGAAGTTTTGGAATCAATTACACCAGACTTTGTGTACCAGGCTAGAGTTTAGTACAGCCTTTCATCCGCAGACAAATGGACAGACCGAGAGAGTCAGTCAGATTCTAGAGGACATGTTGAGAGCTTGTGCGCTATATTATGGATCTAGTTTGGACAATAATTTGCCTTACGCAGAGTTCTCGTACAACAACAACTACTAGGCTAGTTTGAAGATGGCCCCTTTCGAAGCTTTGCATGGAAGGAGGTGCAGAACACCATTGATGTGGGATGAAGTTGGAGTCCGACAATTGTTTGGACCAGATTTAATTAGAGAGTCTGAAGATAAGGCCAAGTTGATTCGTGATAGACTGAACATAGCTCAGTCCAGGCAGAAGAGTTATGCTGACACTAAATGAAAGGAGGTAGCCTATGAAGTTGGAGATAGAGCATATCCCCGTGTGTCACCACTTCAAGGAGTTAAACGATTTGGAGTCAAGGGAAAGTTAGCCCCAAGATTTGTAGGACCATACCGAGTTTTGGAACATATGGGAGAAGTTGCCTACAAGTTGGAGTTACCCGAAGGTTGGTCAGGAGTTCATGATGTCTTTCACGTTTCATAGTTGAAGAAGTGCCATGCAGAGATGGTCAATATTCCTCTGAGAGATACAGTGCCCTAGAAGCAATTCAGTTGGAAAGTGACCTAACCTACGAGGAGAAACCTATCAAGATTCTCGAGTTTGCCAACCGAGTTACACGCTGCAAAGTCATCAAGTTTTGCAAAGTTCAGTGGAGCCACCATACCAAGGAAGAAGCCACATGGGAGAGAGAAGAAGACCTACGGAAAGACCACCCACACCTTTTTTCTAGCCAACCCGAATCTCGAGGGCGAGATTCATCTTAAGGGGGTAGGTTTGTAACATCCCAATTGTCAATTTGGATGTTAATCATTAGGTCATCATATGCATCCATGATTTGAGCATTTTTGAATTTGACTTATTTGGACATTTTGATCCAAGAGACCTTAAGCAACTCAAGGACCATTTGAGAGAATTGGTGGTTTTCACAAAAATCCATTTTTGAATTTTCAAAATTTGGTAATTTGGATCAAGGTGATTTTTATTTGAAATTATTTTTCCCATTATTTCAAAATAAATAAAATAATAAGAGAAGATAATATGATTTCTTCAAAACAGCGAGGAAATAATGGAAATTTAATTTTGAATAAAAATATATTTTATTTGATATTTTATTCGGTTATATTAGGGAAAATTGCATTTTTAAACAATTGCATTTTAGTCTAGAAAAACATTCACTTGGTCCTAAATATTAGGAGAGGACCGCGAAAATTATTTTTGGAATTTTAGAATTTTTATTTTACTTTATTTTGGATTTTTTTCTCTACAGCGAAATTATTATTTAAAAACAAAATTCGGACTGAATTAGGCCGAAGGCCCATCCTACCCGTTACGCCGCCGCATTTGGAGTCGGCTCAGCTAAAGATGAGGCATGGAGCAACTCTGCGAATCACCCTCTTGAGGGCCATGAGGGCGCGAAGAGGGGCCTAGGGCACTGGCCATGACGGAAGGCTTTGTTCGTGGCTAAACTTGGCAGTTTTCCTTTTTGCGCGATGTGGAATGGCATTAGGGGATCTACATCCCCTTATATAGATGTCATCTGAGCATGGTGAGGGGCCTATTTGCAAAAAAGCATGGACCATTCTTATTCACTCAACGCATGGAAATCGAAGCGACAACAGGGAGGAAGCATAAGAGGCAGGGACGTCAAGGTCATGGCCGGACTGTCATTGGTCCGAAGTATAATAAGGAACCTGCATTGCAAAGCCGAAGACATAATCCAGATACTACATCATCATTGAAGGCTAGTTCAAGGGCTACTGAGGGAGCCCTGGATTAAGGGGTCCTCAGGTATCCGCCCTGTTTATCATGGGTCGGACTGATGGGCCGTGAAGATAAAAAGTAGAAGTCCTTCCCCCGTGTTCGGATGGGACTCTCCATTGCGTGGATGGCAAGATTAGCGTCCGAATGTATAGTTTCTTTCTTTTGTAAACCGACTCTGTACAACACTAGGCCCCTTCGGTGTCTATATAAACTAGAGGGTTTAGTCCGTAGAGGCTATCAGAATTCGCATAGGCTAGACAACTAGGGTTTAGCCATTACGATCTCGAGGTAGAATAACTCTTGTAACCCCTTATACTCATCAAAGTCAATCAAGCAGTAAGTAGGGTTTTACCTCCATTAAGAGGGACCGAACCTGGGTAAACATCGTGTCCCCTTTGTCTCCTGTTAGCCTTGATCCTCAGATGCACAGTTCGGGACCCCCTACCCGAGATCGGCCGGATTTGACACCGACATTGGTGCTATCATTGAGAGCTCCTCTGTGTCGTCGATGGAAGGATCGATGGAATGCCTTGTCATTAATGACAACATCACCTATGGAAAGGCCATAGCCCCAGGAGAGGACCTCTAGCTCGGCGGTTTCACCACGGGTTCATGCCTGGCCTTTAAGCAAAAGGCAGCCCCCACAATCGCCAAACAACACCTCCACATCGGCCCCGAACACTCCAAAAAGATGGATCCGGCAGATGTCTCGTCCTTGAACGAAATGCTAGATCGCATCATCGCCCTAGGAGTCGCAACAGACTATGATCGCATTGGGCTTAAACTCGACCAGAGGGAAATCAAATCCCCACCGATCACTCATCTAGTAGCGGTCGTGGAGGAACGAGCCGAGAATACCTCTCCCCGTAAGTTAAGAACAACCTATGTTCGGATTTTTGAGCCCTGCGTGCCGGATACCCGTCCATGGGAAGAGACCATATGTCCTACGAACATGGAATCAGGCGTCGAGTCTGAAAGTCTCCAGGACCCTCCTGATCCTGGACTAGCGACCTCGGAAATTCTTCAAGCTCCGGATCCAATGGCAGATCAGGGTTTGGATTTTAACCTTCCCACCCACCACAAGAAATATTCCCCAAGCAATTCAGGTCCTCCAGACGTATGTGACCTAATGTACATACGACAGCAGCATCAGGAAATAGTCCATCACTTATGGGCCAGGTTCCTCCTTGTTAAAAACAATATTAAAGATTGATGCGACGATGATGTGGTTTCAGTCTTTTGCCGCAACCGTATGGACGAGGGAATCCTCAATGCCATCAACAGCCTCCGCATACTGTACTTTGCAGATTTCACACACATAGTACAGAAATACTATGCAATGGAAAGCGCTTGGAAAGCCCAGACAGTCTGATGCGATCCCCCTACCTTCAAGCAGCTCGCCGGACGGGCAAAAAGGATGCAAATTTACGGGCCACCCGACTATCATCTCATTGACAAGAGAATCAAATCCTTCACGGGACATAGAACTGTCCTTGACGAACTGCTCGACAAGCCCTGTCAAATACACACTACGCCGAATACCGAACCTACACACAGCCTTCGGGCATGTTGGGTGCTCCGACAAGTGTCTTAGAGCGGCGAGGCCATCCTCACAAAAATCACCCTGGAGACGCACTCTTCGGAGGACAAAGATCTCAATTTCTTTATGGTCTTCGAGACCTTTTCTTCAAATAATCAGTGCAAAGGGCGTTGTGCGACCTCGCCGAAGTCAACCACGTAGCCACAATAAATCCTTGGAACGATATGGCAATAACTTTTACTGCCGATGACGAACCAACAGCCAGATCAGTCCGAGCACCTGCCGCCTTGGTCTTAAACCCAATTGTGGATGGCTTCAGGCTCAATAAGGTGCTCGTGGACGGCAGCAACGGACTGAACCTCATCTATGAGGACACGCTCAATAATATGCAAATGGACAAAAGCAGCATCGAGCAAAGTAGCACCACCTTTCGATGAATTATCCCCAGTCAAGAAGCACGATGCTTGGGAAAAATTAAACTTGATGTAGTATTCGGCACAACGGAGAATTACAGGTCTGAAGAGTTACTCTTCCACGTCCCACCTTTCAACAGCGGATATCACGCCCTGTTGGGGCGAGACGCCTTCACACGCTTTCAAGCAATACCCCATTACGGGTAGATGAAGCTCAAAATGCTAGGGCCCAACGGAGTTATCACCATCACTAGTGATCCGGATATAGCACTGTGCGCCGAAAACAAACTTGCATCCTTGGCCCTCAAAGCACTATCTGAGGCCCTCGCGGCCGAAGAGTTAACCACTCTCCGAACCAAAGTGGACAAGGACGATGTAATTCTCGATAAGAGGCCCAAGTCCACTTCTTTCAAACCCGCAGATGAAATAGTTAAATTTGAAGTACACCCAACAGATCCTAACAAGATAGCCTCCATCGCAGCACAGCTGGATCCGATAGTCGACGTCGCCTTGCACTACAAAAAAAAGACACTTCCGTGATGATACATGTTTGTCACAGTAGGTCACGTTTTCTATCATGCATGTACATCGATGACGATTTTATGACAGAATTGAGATAGTCATACATGTCCTGTCGTAGAAGTGTTCCATGACATTACCAAAATTATCATCACGGAAGTGTTCACTTCCATGACGATAAATGCCGCGTCATGGAAGTTCTTTCGTCAAGGGTGACTGACACGTGGCATCCACCGTAACGGGTCGCCGTTAAGCTATTTGGTCCGGTTTTGGATCCGATAACCCGCTAACAGCCAGGACCAGTGACGATTTTCCACGTGTAAAATTCTCATTGGCCGACGGAACCACGTGTCAGCTCCGTGTTGGCGTAGGTGTCACTCATCCAATGGGCGAGATGCGCCTATGATATGTTGACACGTGGACCGTCCCAAAAGTGGCCCATAAAGATTAGATGGGCAGGCCCAACTAAAGGCCCACAGGATTTTGCGTACCATAATGGGCCAGCCCAGCTAAAGGCCCACGAGATTTCACCGACAATAATGGGTCGGCCCAGCTAAAGGCCCACGAGATTTCGCCGACCATAATGGGCCGGCCCAACTAAAGGCCCACAAGATTTTGAGGACACTAATGGGCCGGCCCGTTAACAGGCTGCCATGTTTTCGGCCAAATGTCGGCCCATATTTGATCTGGTCCATTAACAACCTCCACTCTCCGGGCTCAATAATGGCCAATATGAGATCTGGCCCATTAAAATCCTAACATGTTCTGGGCCAACTTACAGGCCAGATCAGATCCATCTCTTTAAGTGGCTTTGGGCTAAATTATAGCCGATATTAGATTCGGACCGTCAACTGGACGCTATGCTTTTGGGCCCACTTGCTAAAGGCCCATTTAGTAATTCAGCCTAATATTAGTTTTGGCCTGTTAAAGGTCTATTTAACATTTCGGCATGTTAAAAGCCCGTCATGTAGTTGGGCTTAACTACCGCCCGGTTTGCATCCGGCCTGCTCACAGCCGATAATCTGATTAGGCCAAACAAGGACCGAGACAATTTTAGCCTGTTAACGGCCCATGATGTGATTGGCACAATCATGGGCTGGGGTCTATTTCGGCCTGCTACCGGCCCATGAGCTGTTCGGCACGTTTTAGGCCCAACCTACTTTTCAGCCTCCTAAAAGCCCATTGAGTTTTCTTGCGAAAATAGGGCCGACGCTTTACTCGGCCTATTAGAGCCCAAAACTACTAGTGGGCCAGTTTACATTTAGGTCTGTTAACGGACCGATTATGTAGTGATTTGCATGACGGCCCGATTATATGTATCGTAATTTTATAGTTTGGCCAGTTTACTGTGAAGACAGGATATATATATATACACACACACAGTAAAATAATGCAGCATCGTTAATAAGAAAAAGCCTAGAATATACAATAAAGAAATTATAGCATATTACATCCACTGGGCATCAAAGTTTGCCACTATGATAATAAAGCACAAGAAGATAGCAGATTACATACACTGGGCATCAAAGATCGCCACGAGTGCAAATAAACACACCAACAAAATAATATACAAAACCGACAACACTTCAATAGAGTTCAAGAAAGGTTAGCCCTGCTCGGGAGCTGCAGTGCAAGCAGCTGAGCAAGTTGATGAGACTGCGCTTGTTTGACACTTATATCCTCCTCACTCTAAAAGATAAACAAGCAGACAGATGACAGGTTTTGCACATATAAGTATCAGTGCTAACAATTCATCACATTTCTTACCGACGAATAAAGTGACACAATTTAAAATAGCATTAACACAATATGGTATTGTTCAGGTTAAGATATGGCAGGAAATGACATTGTGAAGGAGTTGGCAGCTTCACGACACCACTGGATTACAGATCAAGAACTCATTAGTATCAATGGTCAGTGTGCTGTCAATTTATCCCATTTCAGATTGGCAAATAAAGAGACGGTTTAAATAATAGTAGAATGATATGACATTGTTCATAGTTAAGACGTTGCAGAATATGACCTTGTGCTGTAGTGGGTAGGTTCACCACACCACTGGATTACGGATCAAGAACAAAAGCATACATGCAGTGCAAAAGAAGATCACTTGCTCTGTATAGTTTAATTTACATGGTATGAAGAAGGAACTTGGTTGTACAACTACAAACTTAAATTGAGAAGGACAAACTTTTGTTCATGAAATACATAATAAACATTAAACATGCAATGTGATGCAAACACCAAAAATAAACAGCTACTACAGTCATGCCTAACCAGATATACACAACAAAGTTTGAAGGCTTGAGAAGGACAAAGAAGACATGCTCTATAAAGCCCTTGTCCATGCTGATTCTATATTTTGTTAAGAGTAAATATAGATGTGATAATATAAGAAAAAGTGGAGAATATTTAAGATAAGATGAAGAGTGATGCCACATAACTAAGTAGGTATAAACGTAAGTACAGCCATACACGCAAAAGGTACAACCAAGAGCAATGCAGAGCTAAACTTCTTTAGGACCATCGGTGTTATCCAACCTTATGGTAAGAGTAAATATAGATCTGATGCGTAGAAAATGGAGGGCAAATGAAAATAAGCTACAGAGTGATGGTACATAAACCACTACCTATCAATATAAGTACACTGATAAAGGATAGCAGGTACTTACAAGAACAATGCAGAGCAAAAAAATTTGGAGCGAACAATTGATAAGAAAGCTATCATGCATACCGCTGTCACATAATGAACCAGGTATGAATGCAAGTACAGTGATACAGGACAACATTTACTAACAAGAGCAAACCAGTGGGCAGCATATTTGCGATATCATGTCGGTCTTTTCAAACCGGAATTCTTCTTCGAGCTGATTTCCCGCAAAAAAGATCCATAAGGCACATGCAAAAAAGTAGAAGTTCAAATTGTCATGAGATATCATAGACAGTACCTCATCCTGGGAACGAGACCAGTGCATAACAAGGGTTTTCAATTCAATGTCATCTAAATTTAGCACATGAGACTTCACCAGAAATTCGTTTATAGACTTGCGATCAAAGTGTGATTTCCTCAGGTAACACCGATACTGCTGCAATGCTTCCTTGAAAAGCGCAAGCAAGCTTTGCTCGTCATGACTATTCAGATTGACCCTCGCCTACTTACAACAATGTAATGTAAATTGTTGATGTGTTCAATCAGCAGAAAACAGGAAAATAATCACCATGAATAATAGCACTTACACGAAAGTGGGACAAGAAGATGTGAAAATGGTGTTTGTCTTCACTATAATCTTCCCATGATGGGAATATATGCACATAGTCCCTAACAAGATTGAAAGCATTGTCTTTAAAACCGGGAATAACTGAATGGGGTTCCAATCTGCAGGAATTGGCCGTCTCTGCAGTTCGGATAGGTCTTCGGCCGGTGGACTTGTTGTACTTTTTGCTATAGTGGGATTTTTCTGTGGTACGGTTGGTGCTATGGCACCTGAAATCGGCATACCTTTTGCTGGAGTGCAGGTCCTGTGTGGTAGGGCTAGTGGTGTGGCCAGTGAAGTATGCGTACAGTCTGCTGGAGTTGGTCCTATGTTTTGTGTCACTGGTTGTACAACCAATATAAGTGGGGTGTTGTCTGATTTCTCCGGCACCACCACATTTTTCAAGGCCTTTACTGGTGGACCTTCAGGTTCGGCAATAACCCTCTTCCTTTTTGATGTTTGATGCACAAGAACAACATTTGAGTGGAAAACATGGTATGATGACAGATGGAATATGTATTGATAATGGATGGGCATGGCATCTTGACATATGTAATGAGTAAACTAAGCAGATGGCGGTGCAACAAAGTAGAAGAAATGCAAGACAACATATGCAAGATACGCGCAATCAATAAAACTTTGCCAAATTAGGACAAGCACCTTGATGGGTGAATAGGACAGGCCATCTGCCTTTGACTCCTCGAGGTTAGAATAGTCATTAGGATCATATTCTGAACAAGAATCTACAGGTGGGGAGCGTATGAGTCTCATTGCATTCAGAATGGCACTCAATGCCTTGGTGCCAATTTTGTAAGTCGTTGTAGTGGTTCACAATATTCTTCTGATGCGCGGATTATGATATTCACTGATACGTATAATATATGAGAACCATGAAACATAAATAGTAGTGAGATTATCTTTGTAATGTAGAGGATATTCTAATATAGGGGTGCCCCTGTAAACCCTTGTGTGCTATCACTCGATTCTGATGAGAGAGCTCATGTGTGCTATAATATGGTGCGTGCATTAATATAATCTGGCAACTAAAAAATAGGTTCCAGAAGTAAGGATAGTTGGTAGATAATATACTGTGTAGAGAGTTTATTGCCAAACCATGATAACAAGAGCACACAATAACTAGGTAGATCATAGTGTACATAAAAGGGGTACACCATAACCACGATATATAAATCGGGAAAGAGGAATTGGCTGGAAAATACGGTGTTGTATTGCCGCTACTAATTGAAAGCCTATCGATCACGTACAAGCCAGCTCTATCAGCTGTTGACTGCATATGTCCCTGCACCCCTTCCGGACAAGGAACACACTGTACGTACTAAATACAGAATAACAAAAGAGGAACATGTTAAAGAACAGAAGAGGAAGCATATTCTTGAGGTTCTGCTTCATTGCATACAATGTTGGTTGCCCACTCATGATGAATCACAGCGCCCAAAGAAATTTAATTCCATGTTGTCTCTCTATATGTGGCCACATGCATTTGGAAAATCAAGTGGGAGCTTTACCTGACCAATTAAATGTGTGTCTTTAACTAATATCAGTATCATATCACAATTCGTATTTGAATAAGTAAGCTTTGGACTTATGATTCGTGTGTTGTTTAGCTTCAGGAGTGGACTTCTGCTAGTGCTGACACATAGCAGCTACACAAATCATAGTATAGATAAAATGGGAAAACCACAAGCATCAGGAGTAAAATCAGCAAAGTGGAACTTGCTGGAATATATGTGCTAGTATTGCCGGTACGGCTAGAAAGGCTTCGGATACCAGCTCCCTTCAACTGAAGGTGCAGTACTGTTAATATTAGTGTAACTCTCAAAGGCGACACAGCTCCCCGCATTTGCTTACTAATCTTATAGGACTCAAGTGGGCAGACCACTACAAATCCTATTCATATGTTTACAAAATCCTATGAATCAAAGAGGCCCGAAG
Source organism: Triticum aestivum (assembly GCF_018294505.1). NCBI lineage: Eukaryota > Viridiplantae > Streptophyta > Magnoliopsida > Poales > Poaceae > Triticum > Triticum aestivum. The sequence continues at coordinate 176,627,456 of NC_057806.1, read as the reverse complement.
AGTTCAACGTGTCCATCACAACCGACCGTATAGACCTCTACACTGCAAATGTCCCTGCTCATCTTCACTACAAGCAACATATTGTACTACTATCATACTCCCTCTGTTCCAAAATATAAGTCCTTGTAGAGATTTCCACTATGGATCACATACAAATGTATATAGATATATTTTAGAGTGTAGATTCACTCATTTTGCTCCATATGTAGTCCATGGTGGAATCTATATAAAGACTTGTATTTAGGAACAGAGAGATTACTTATTAAAGAAGAATGAAAGAGGAACATGCTAAAGAAGAGCAAGCAAATTTTGGATAATAAAATGTTCGTTGCGCAGTGCCCACACATGATGAATCAGAGCGCATTAAGAATGCAACTCCCTGCTATCTCTCTATATGTGGTGCACGTGCTTTTCAAAAGTAAAGTAGGAACATTAGCTGACCAATTAAACATTATCTGTTTTAGTAATATCAGCATCATATCAGATTCGTATTTGAGCAACAAGTTTGGAATTATGAGTGGCACGTTGTTTAGCTTGATGGATTCAGGAGCAGTGCTAAGCAGGTACAATGATGGTACTAAATGTAAAGGCATGTATGCATGCAAGTCGCGTGACTTTTGTCATTTGGGTCATTCGACCATTTCAGGCGGTTGGATGAAGATCCTACGTCTCCTAACCCTTATTCTTCCACGTCTCTAATTCTTCCCATACAGAACACTGCATGCGCCACCGGCCGAACCACCGGCGCCCATCGCATGTGTTCCTCCGCCACCCCCCCCCCCACCCCTGCCCCCACCCGCATCGAGTTTTCTTTGTTCGGTGAGGCCCCACCACCGCCCCCCACAACCATTGTCCCCACCTGAGCCCCTTCCTTCGCACCGGCGAACTCCGGCGAGCTCTGAAAAATTGACTGACCCAATTTTGAAATTTAGTCTACTATCATTTAACTAGTGTGGAATATAAAAGGGGAGAACCATAAGCATTGTGAGTATAGTGTTGAGCGTGCCATGGCGGATCTGAAGGTGCAAACCAGAGAAAGGCAACTTCGCAACCAATGTTTGCTTTCAACTAGCAAGTAAGTGATGGACAAGAAATCAGAGTAAAGCAGTGTTGATCTATTTTCTTGCTACAATAAATAAGTTGAGCGGATACGAAAGAGTACCACCTCTGGTGCGGCGCCGTGTATGCATGTGCTGAGAATTTGGCGGTGTTGCGGTAGCGATGGCTGTCGGCAGCGTGGAAGAAGATCTAGGAGGGTAGACGGTGGCGGTGGGGCATGGTGGACGAGACGGTCGTAGGAGCGGCGCCGGCAAGGTGGATGATGACGGGGATGAAGCGAGAGGACGGGATGCAAGGATCCCGGTCCGAAGCCGTGGATGAGAGAGGTCGATCTCTTGTAATGGACGACGGCGTCAGGGTATCAGCTCCGGCATGGTGGAGGAGGACGGCGGTAGATGGGGTGGCAGACGAAGGAGGCTGGGGTGGAGAGGGTGTTTTTGCGTCCATGGAATATGAATGGGGAAATGGAGAGAAAGAGTAAGGGGGGAACCATGTCTTCAAGGAGCGCTTGTCTCAAATGCCATGAAATTTACAAACTTAGCCCCCGTTTAAAATTTCCTACATCACAGCAATATTAGTCGGTTGGGGATAGGACGGTAATCTCGCATACACTGAATATTTGCCTACGAGAGTTTGTTTTTGGCGCCCACCATGTATGAATCGGGGAGTGAGTCGATTTCGGCTGAGGAGACACTGTGTTTTGGCGCCCATGTTTGAGTGAAATTACAAACCTACCCGTATCAAAACCTATAGAAATCGAGCCGATAGGCTTTTCCTGTCAGGGATAGGCAGTAATTTCCATCTCGCAGATTTTGGTTTCGGGCGGTTACTGCGACTTTCCCCACTTCATTCAAATTTTTGCAGAGCAAGAGTGCATGTTTACCGTGCCAACTCAATTCGAATCCAGTTTGTATTCTATTTTTGTTCGGGAAGGATCCATTTGCGATTGGAATAAAATTCTATGTATATCATTTTATATATATATACTTTCAAAAGCGCAAACAAAGAATTCCGCTCCTTTATATGTATATAATATGACTTGCAAATAAATTGATCTCAAAATCATAAGGTTGAATTCAAAAAATAAATAAACCAAATTATGTTCTTGTAAAATGTATGGATCAGTAATATCTACATATTAAATAACATAGATGTGCATTAATTCATATGAGTATGCATGTTTGATAGATCAATTTTGGTTCGAGTATGAATTACATGTATCATCATCTCAAATTCAAATATTTGAATCCCTTTTATGTTGACTCCTTTCATGCCCATCTCTCTCGCATGCTCCTTCATGTAGCTATTATTCTGTTTTCTCCAGCTCACCCGCATGCTCACTTCATGTTTCTCCTATCTTCGCAAACATGGTCTCTTGATGTCTCCCTTGAGAAGTGTCACACTCTCCCTATCATTATACATTACATGGTTTTCATTATCTCTCATGTCTGTACCGTTCTCTGGTATCACTAGGTACCTAAGCTTTGTTTTTCACCGCCACACACCCAGTCTCACTCGTCTTTCACGTTGTCTTTCTCTCTATGGGGTTCTCTCACACACCCTATATGTCTCTAGATATGACTCATACCACTAAAATTACTCTCTCCTGCAGACACAACATTTGTTGCGGTTTCCTTTCCGTCTACATCGCAGTTATAAAACTGACATTATTCATTTCTTTACCGATCAGACAAACTCCCCCCCTGCGCTCTCTCTCTCTCTCTCTCTCTCTCTCTCTCTCTCTCACACACACAACTCTTGCTTCCACTCCCCTTCCCGACTATCGTCTCTCTCTCACACCCACAAAACTCTTGCTTTCGCACCCCCGACTCGTATTTCTCTCACATCATTGATCGATGTAGCGATCCGATGTAACATCCCAAATTTTCAATTTTGAATGTTATACATTAGATCATCATTGCATATCATATTTTATTGCATTTTGGTTTAATCCTAGAAATTCTACGCAACTCAATGACCCACGGAGAGAGTTGGGGATTTCGTTATTTTCATATTTGAGTTTTCTCATATTTTGAAGAGAGGATCGTCTGATTTTAAGTATTTTCTCTCAAACGTTTCTTTTATAAAAAAACGAGAGAGGATAAAATGACTTCCTAAAAATAAAGAAATATTGGATATTTAATATTAAAATCAAATAAGATTTTTATTCAGAGTTTTATCGCTATTTTATTTGAATTAGGAAAAATATGCATTTTTCAAAATTGCATTTTAGGCCCAAATAATTGTTCACCTTGTCTGTCATATTTATAGAGGATGGGGAAAATTTATTTCGGGATTTTTGGAGTACGTTTAGTATTTCTTTTCTTTCTTTTTCTGCTCGTCGGAATTTATTTAAAAAAAAGTCAAACCGACTCCGAGCCGTACCCGAGCGGGACTCCGCACAGGGAGGCTTTATAAGCCGCCGCCCCGAGCCGCCCGAGGCCCAGCTGCGCCCCAAGCCCACCCGCGCCACTGCCCGCGCCGCCTCGCCGTCGCCGCCCATCGCCGCCACCGTCTCGCTGGACTTTCGCCGGAGGTAGTCGCCCCCGCCTTGGTTTTCATGAGAAGACCGAACGGTTTTTTTCAAAAACCCTAGATCTGTTTTTTTAGATTCGGTTCGGTTTTTTTCGATTGAGTTATTTAGCGGACGTTCATCCGTATGTTCATTTTAACGAACGGTTTTCACCGTTTAGCCTCAGACAGCGAACGTTCATTCGTTAGCCTGTTCGTCAGTTGCTCTTTTTCTCGTATTTTCCGCGATTATTTTCGATCGAGATTCCTGATCCGATTTTCGTTTTAGTATAGCTTTTCGCTCGTTTATCGGAATTAGGCGATTCAAGCGCCTAGAGTTTTGTCTCGAAGCCCTCTTTCTGTTTAACCAACTTAAACAAAATGTTGCTACTGTAAAATTTTACTTTAGTCCAGATTAGTAAACGAAGCTTGTTTCTTTCGCCGTTTGAGTTTTGTTGCTTCGTTTGATTTGATGCTTTTTGCATACCGGATTTCTTAAGTTGAACTTTCCGGTTAGATCTCTTATTTGAGTTTTACCCATGATCTTGCTTGATTGCTTAGTGTATGCTTGTTTGTTTGCGATAGAGTACAAGGAGTGTGACGCGTGCTACTACGAGTCTCTAGATTTCGCGGATCATTAGCAAGGCATGTAACACTTTGATCATGCTTTTCATTACCCAGTTTTTATGCATTAGTTTAAGCCCTCAAACATTGCATGAGTAGGACTGATAACATGTGGGTATTGGGAAGTAGTTGAGGTAGAACCTATCACCTGTTTTATTATCAAACCTTTGGGAGTTACTTCTATGTTGCTTATACTGCTATGCTATGCTCGTAGACTTGAATTGGGTGAGTGATTCCATGACTAATGTGAGTTCTTAATTAATGGTTCGACTTAAGGTGGCAACTTAAATACACATCTGGGTGGATTGAGGCACCTGGGGAATTCCAGTGATTGCATGTATTTTTGAAAATCCCGGGGTATCGTGTGATTCTCCTATGGACTGCCACCCAGGCTCAAAGGGATCATGAGATTTTTCATACTAGAAACTTCCGTGTGCAGCCACATGCCATTATGGGCTCTAGCATAGTTGATTAAGTCGTGTGAACTCTTACAGTGGTAGCCTAGCAGATGTAGGGGATGTAGGTGGTACTGTCTACCCACCGTAAGGTGCTAACGCTTCTGAAAGACTGTGTCTCGGTCATCCGTTTCTCAAACATCATGTAGTGCAAGAAATCCAATGGAGGAGACCGAGTCTTGTGGGGAAAAGTGCACAAACCTCTGCAGAGTGTACAAACTAATCATGGTTAGCCGTGTCCCCGGTTATGGACATCTTGAGTATCTGGTTCTTGGATTATCATGTTGATCTCATCACTCTAAATTAATTTTGTTGGGTTATTAATTACTTTTAATTGGGATTGAGATGGGGTTTACCATTCTCAATGTTTGTCAACAAACTTTGTAGTTAAATGAAATATATTCCTTTGCAGTAGGGAAAGATTGGCTTTTCGCAAAACCTATTAACCATACAGCTTCCACCAGCCATATATGCATGTAGTGATAGCTTTATTCTGTTCATTACTCTCTTGTGTTACATTGCCAGCATATTCCATGTGCTGACCCGTTTTCGGGCTCCAACGTATCATGTTGTAGACTTTCAGACGACGAGTAAGGAGCCTTAGGTCGTGGTCTTTCACTCAGTGATGCCGTTGGAGTTGATGGACTCACTTTATCTTCCAAGCCATCCGCTGTTATCGTATTAGATGGCTTTAAGCCATATTTATTGTAATAAGTTCTATTTTGCGACATTCGATGTAATAAGTGTGTGATTGCTACTTTGTTATAAATCCTCAAGTATTGTGCGTGTCAGCATTACCGATCCAGGGATGACACTGATGCACAGAGACTCGACCGTTTGAGGTCTGGTCGCTACAAGATGGTATCAGAGCACACGGTGACTGTAGGACACGACCACTAAGCCAAAGCTTTAGATCACTACTCTCCTCACATTTTGACTCCTCTCCATGATCTACTCTTTAGGAATAAGTTTGCACAACCTTATGAACACACCCCTTTTGGACGCCACTTGAAGGAAGTCACTAGGTACCTGAACATCGGAATACCAAGCCTCACCGGGACTTACAACGCCAGTGCTGGATGATTCAAGTACAAGTTCCAGGAAGGACATTTACGCTAGTCACTGAGCCCGTAGAGTTTTCCTTTGATGCACCAACCTGGAGTCTAGGCAAGTGTATGGCAGCCCACATCACCATGGGACGCATTGGAGAAGTTTACCACCAGGATCTCAAGGATACTATCTACCAGATTTGTGGGCGCCGATATGAGCAATGGGAGATGATCAGCACCAGGAAGGATAGATCAATTGTCGCTTTCATCCAGAAATTAAACCAACATATTCGCCGCCAGGAGAATCAGATGTCCGCATGAATGATAGATCTGAAGAAGGTGATGACAAGGATCACGGAGCTTGAGGAAGAACTCAAGGCAACTCGCAAAGATTATGAGGAAGAAATTGTCGTACTAGTGGAGAAGAATGACGACCTGACAAGGAAGCTAGGAGTATTCATGGGAGACCCCGCGCCAGGAGGAGAAGATGACAGTTCCACTTGCCCGGAGACCTACATCACCATCGACGACACCGACTCGGACCCCGACGATAGTGATGATGACTATGTTGATGAAGCTGGAGTGGATATCATAGAATCTTCGACCGAACAATATTTTTAGTCGACCACCATATCAGTAGTAGTATTCCACCATGTAAATAGTATAGTCCAAGCACTTTCTAAGGATAGTTCTAGACTGATTGTATGCCCTTGTTTGATTTTGATTGAGTGATATGATTGTGTTTGTCTCATGTGCATATGGGTAGTGTTTTCCCCCTAGACCTCATTCTACTATGTTTTCTCATCTTTTCTAAAAACCTCAGATGCCTCCGAGACATGACCCCGGATTTACCTTTCCACCGGAGCTCACTTAGTTGATCCAGCAGCAGAATACCCTGATGCAGTTGTTAGTTCAGAACCAAGGCAACAACAACAACAACCCACCATCACCACCCTCAATTGACAATTTAGCCCGTTTTCTGAGGTTGCAGTCGCCGGTGTTTTCCAGTAGCACCGAGCCAATAGTTGCAGATGATTGGCTCCGCAAGATTGGAAGGGAGTTAACCACTGCAGGATGCACAGATGCTGAGAAGGTGTGTTTTGCCGCGCACCAATTGGATGGACCAGCTGCCTCATGGTGGGAGAATTACACTGTCACCTATCCTATAGCCACTGTTACATGGGACCAGTTCCAGCAAGCTTTTCGCACTGCCCATGTATCAGCAGGAGCCATGGCCATGAAGAAGTGTGAGTTTTGCAACTTACGCGAAGGAGGGCGCATTGTAGGCCAGTACGTGGATGACTTTAGTAAGCTAGCACGTTATGCCCCAGATGACGTCGCTATAGATGCAGCTAAGAAGGAGAAGTTTCTGGAAGGACAGAATGATGAGCTGAGCATGCCGTTGATGGTGGCAAATTTCAATAACAACCAGGGGTTGGTGGATAGAGCTCTCATGTTTGGAGGGAAGCAGCAGCAGATTGACAGCCGCAAGAGGAAGTATGGACAAGGGAAGTATAATTCTGGAGCAAAGCAAAGACCCCGTTTCACCCCAAACTCGGGAGGACTTGTGCATAACCATGGAGGCCACACTCATAATGGAGGAAGTTCGCACAACCATAGTGGCCCCAAGAATGGGAATGGTAATGGAGGAAGTAGCGGACAGAACCGTTCCAACCCAGCAACGCCCACCAAGAAAGATTTCGGCCACGTTACTTGCTACAAGTGTTAGAAGACCGGACATTACGCTAATGAATGTCCTGAAGCTAAGAATGGTAACGACAATGGAAGCTTTGGGAAGAAGCCCAACCCTTTCACCAGGGGACAAGTGAACCACGTCAACATGGAGGAGGTTGAAGCCCTGCCAGATGTAGTAATAGGTAAGTTTTTGGTTAAGTCATTTACTGCAGTCGTTCTTTTTGATACTGGTGCATCGCATTCATACATATCAAGGGGATTCGTGCATAAGTTTAAACTGCCAACCCAAGCCCTTAGGTCACCCATGTTAGTAACCTCGCCAGGAGCAGAGTATATGGCCAGCCTATTGTGTGATCGGTTACCATTAAGGATTGGTAACTATTTGTTCCCCTCAGACCTACTAGTATTGGAGTCACAAGGATTGGATGTGATATTAGGCATGGATTGGTTATCAAAGTATGGAGGGAACATTGACTACACTAGTAAGTCGATTTTGCTCACCACCCCAGAAGGAAGAAGGATCAAGTAAGTATCCCGGCATGTGCCGAATAGGACTCAAGTAAATTCCTTATCAGGAGTTGTACAAGAGGAAGTACCAGTGGTGACGGATTTTCTGGATGTATTCCCAGAAGAGTTGCTAGGCATGCCACCGGATAGAGACATTGAGTTTTTGATTGAGCTTTTGGCAGGCATAGGGCCAATATCTAAGCGACCATACAGAATGCCTCCACAAGATTTAGAGGAAATTAAGAAGCAGATTAAGGAGTTACTAGATAAAGGTTATATTCGCCCAAGTTCGTCACCTTGGGGATCACTAGTACTTCTAGTGGAGAAGAAGGATGTATCATTAAGGATGGTTGTTGATTATCGTGGATTGAATGAAGTAACGATCAAGAACAAGTACCCACTGCTGATGATCAATGATTTGTTTGACCAACTGCAAGGAGCTAAGGTGTTTTCCAAGATCGATCTGCGATCAGGATATCACCAGTTGAAGATTCAAGAGCAGGATATACCTAAGACAGCTTTACCATGAGGTATGGGTTGTATGAGTATACCGTTATGTCATTTGGCCTGACTAACGCACCTGCATATTTCATGAACATGATGAACAAGGTGTTTATGGAGTTTTTGGATAAGTTCGTTGTGGTGTTCATTGATGATATTTTGTTCTACTCAAAGAATGAAGAAGAACATATGGAGCACTTGCGTTTAGTACTTGGGAAGCTCAGAGAACATCAGTTACACGCCAAGTTCAGCAAGTGTGAGTTTTGGTTGAAGGAAGTTGGATTCCATGGACATGTTATATTCGGAGAAGGTATAGCGGTAGACCCCACCAAGGTGGTCACTGTGACAAATTGGGAGTCGCCGACGACAGTTGGAGAGATCCGGAGTTTCCTTGGACTCGCAGGATACTACCGGAGGTTCATAGAGAATTTCTTGAAGATTGCAAAGCCCATGACGGAGTTGTTGAAGAAGGACACCAAATTCAAATGGACTGAGGAATGTGAGGCCAGTTTTCAGGAGTTGAAGAGACGCCTGGTTACATCACCGGTGTGGATTCTGCCTGATCAACACAAGGATTATGAAGTGTATTGCGATGCTTCTCATCGAGGACTTGGAGCCGTACTTATGCAGGAGGGAAGAGTTGTTTCATATGCCTCATGACAGCTTAAACCCCATGAGTTAAATTATGCTATGCATGATTTGGAGTTAGCAGCCGTAGTACATGCATTGAAGACTTGGAGACATTTTCTCATCGGAAACCATTATGAGGTATACACGGATCACAAGAGTTTGAAGTATATCTTCACACAGAAGGAGTTGAATCTCAGGCAGAGGAGATGGTTGGAACTCATTAAGGATTATGATATGAAGTTGCACTATCATCCCGGAAAGGCTAACGTAGTAGCCGATGCGTTGAGCCGCAAGAGTCATGTCAATACACTCATGACCGGAGAGTTACCCAAGGAGTTAGCAGAGGACCTTCGCGAGCTATGTTTGGAGATAGTTCCGAGAGGTTATGTAGCAGCTTTGGAGATTCAGTCTACTTTGATGGATAAGATCAGAGAAGCTCAAAATATGGACAAGGAGATTGCCAACATAAAGGAAAGAATGAGCAAAGGAAAAGCTAAAGGATTTCGGGAGGATGAGCATGATACCCTATGGTTTGAGGACCGCATATATGTGCCAAACGATCAGGAGATCAGGAAGTTGATTCTGCAAGAGGCCCATGATTCGCCATATTCGGTTCACCCAGGAAATACCAAGATGTACCTGGATCTCAAGGATAGATTCTGGTGGACCGGAATGAAGAAGGATATTGCGGAGTATGTAGTAGTTTGTGATGTATGTTAGAGAGTGAAGGCAGAGCATCAGAAGCCAGCAGGATTGCTGCAACCATTGCCGATACCCGAATGGAAGTGGGATAAACTAGGCATGGACTTTATCACGGGATTACCCAGGACTCATTCATGCTATGACTTGATATGGGTTGTAGTCGACCGTTTGATGAAAGTACCTCATTTTATCCCTGTGAAGACCACTTACACCAGTGCTAAGTTGGCAAAGATATACATGACCATGATAGTATGTTTGCATGGAGTTCTGAGGACAATTGTATCAGATAGAGGAACCCAGTTTACCTCAAAGTTTTGGAATCAATTGCATGAAACTTTGGGAACCAGGCTAGAGTTCAGTACAGCTTTTCACCCGTAGACGGATTGACAGACTGAGAGAGTCAATCAGATTCTGGAGGACATGTTGAGAGATTGTGCGCTAGATTATGGATCTAGTTGGGATGATAATTTTCCTTACGTAGAGTTCTCATACAACAACAGCTACCAAGCCAGTTTGAAGATGGCCCCTTTCGAAGCACTGTACGGAAGGAAGTGCAGAACACCGTTGTTGTGGGACGAAGTTGGAGACCGATAGTTGTTTGGACCAGATTTGATTATAGACTCTGAAGAGAAGGTTAAGATGATTCACGATAGACTCAAGGTAGCCTAGTCCAGGCAAAAGAGTTATGTGGATTCTAGATGCAAGGAGACAGTTTACGAAGTTGGAGACAGAGTGTATCTTCGTGTATCCCCACATCGAGGAGTGAAGCGCTTTGGAGTTAAGGGAAAGTTAGCACCACGTTTTGTGGGACCATACAAAGTTTTGGAACGTATGGGAGAAGTTTCTTACAAATTGGAATTACCCGAAGGATTGTCCGGAGTTCACGACGTGTTCCACGTTTCTCAGTTGAAAAAGTGCCACGCTGAGATGGCTAATATTCCTCCGAGAGATACAGTGCTGCTGGAAGCAATACAGTTGGATAGTGATTTGACATATGAGGAGAAACCGGTCAAGATACTCGAGTTTGCCAGCCGAGTTACACACAACAAAGTTATCAAATTTTGCAAAGTTTAGTGGAGCCACCATACCGAAGATGAAGCCACCTGGGAATGAGAGGAAGACCTACGGAAAGATCACCCTCACCTATTTTCTAGCCAACCCAAATCTCGAGGACGAGATTCGTCTTAAGGGGGGTAGGTTTGTAACATCCCAAATTTTCAATTTGGAATGCTATACATTAGATCATCATTGCATATCATATTTTTTTGCATTTTGGTTTGATCCTAGAAATTCTACGCAACTCAATGACCCACAGAGAGAGTTGGGGATTTTGTTATTTTCATATTTGAGTTTTCTCAAATTTTGAAGAGAGGATCATTTGATTTTAATTATTTTCTCTCGTATATTTCTTTTATGGAAATAAAAGGAGAGAGAGGATAAAATGACTTCCTCAAAATAAAGAAATATTGGAGATTTAAAATTAAAATCAAATAAGATTTTCATTCGGAGTTTTATAGCTATTTTATTTGAATTACGAAAAATATGCGTTTTCCAAAATTGCATTTTAGGCCCAAATAAATGTTCACCTTGTCCGGCATACTTTTAGAGGATGGGGAAATTTTATTTTGGAATTTTTGGAGTTTGTTTAGTATTTATTTTCTTTCTTTTTCTGCACGTCGGAATTATTTAAAAAAAGTCAAACCGACTCCGGGCCGTACCCGAGCGGGACTCCGCCCGGGGAGGCTTTATAAGCCGCCGCCCCGAGCCACCCGAGGCCCAGCCACGCCCCAAGCCCACCCGCGCCGCCGCCCGCGTCGCCTCACCGGAGCCTCCCGCCGCCGCCGCCATCTCACCGGACTTTCGCCGGAGGTAGTCGCCGCCGCCTCGGTTTTCGTGAGAAGACCGAACGGTTTTTTTTCAAAAACCCTAGATCTGTTTTTTTAGATTCGGTTTGGTTTTTTTTTGGTTTAGTTATTTAGCAGACATTCGTCCGTACATTTGTTTTAACGAACGGTTTTCACCGTTTAGCCGCAGACGGCGAACGTTCGTTCGTTAGCCTGTTCATCAGTTTTTATTTTTCTCGGATTTTCCACGATTATTTTCGATCGCGATTCCTGATTTGATTTTCGTTTTAGAATAACTTTTCGTTCGTTTATCGGAATCAGACGATTCAAGCACCTAGAGTTTCGTCTCGAAGCCCTCTTTTTGTTTAACCAACTTAAACAAGATTTTGCTACTGTAAAATTTGACTTTAGTCCAGATTAGTTGTAGCGACCAGACCTCAAACGGTCCAATCTCTGTGCTCAGGTGTCATCCCTGGATCAGTAATGCTGAGACCACACAGTACTTGAAGGATTTATAACAGAGTAGCAATCACACACTTATTACATCGAGTGTCTCAAAAGAGAACTTATTACAATAAATATGGCTTAAGGCCATCTAATAACGATAACAACAGAAGGCTTGGAAGATAAGTGAGTCCATCAACTCCAACGGCATCATTGAGTATAGAACCATGACCTAAAAGCACCTTACTTGTCGTCTGAAAAGTTTGCAACATGAACGTTGCAGCCCGAAATGGGTCAGCACATGGAATATGCTGGCAATGTAACACATAGAGAGCAATGAAAGAAATAGGCTATACTATATGCATATTTGGCTGGTGGAAAGCTTTATGGTTACAGTTTTGCATAAAGCCAATTTTTCCCTACTTCAAAGGAATAAATTTTATTTAACTATCATGGTAGTTGTTAAACATTGAGAGTGTAGACACCCTCTCAATCCCAATTAAGCATCAACATTAAAACCCAACAAAATTAATTAGAGTAACATGATGAGATTCACATGATAATCCAAGTACTAGATACTCAAGATGTCCATAACCGGGGACACGACTAACCATGATTAGTTTATACACTTTGCAGAGGTTTGCGCACTTTTCCCCCACAAGACTCGATCTCCTCCGTTGGGATTCTCGCACTACATGGTGTTTGAGAAACGGATGACCGAGACATAGTCTTTCAGAAGCGCTAGCACCTTACGATCGGGTAGACCGTTACACCTACTTTCCCCTACATCTGCTAGTCTTCTAGTGTAAGAGTTAGCATGACTTACTCAACTATGCTAGAGCCCATAGTAGCTTCTGGCTGCACACGGAAGTTTCTAGCATGAATAATCTCATGATCCCTTTGAGCCTGGGTGGCGGTCCAAAATAAAAACAGGCAATCGCTGGAATACCCAGGTGCCTCAATCCACCCAGATGTGTATTTAAGTTGCCACCTTAGATAAATCATTAATTTAACAATCTCACATCTGTCATGGATTTCACTCACCCAATCCACGTCCACTAGCATAGCATGGCATAATAAGCAAACGTAGAAGTAACTCCCAAAGATTTGATAATAAACAGGTAATAGGTACTACCTCAACTACTTCCCAGACCGATAATTTAATTAGATCCTAATCATGCAATGTGTGAGGATTGGTCTAATACAATAAAAACTGGGTAATATGAAGTATGATCAAAGTATTACTTGCCTTGCTGATGATCCGGGTAACCTAGCGATTCGAAGTAGCAAGCGGCGCACTCCGGGTACTCTATCGCAAACAAACAAGCATAAAATAAGTACTCAACTAATGCCCAGATAAAACTCAAATAAGAGATCTAACCATATAGTTCAACTTAAGAACTCTGGTTGGCAAAAAGAACCAAATCAACCAAGCAACGAAAGATAAACGGCAAAAGAAATAGGCTTCGTTTACTATTCAGGATCTAGGGAAATTTTTATAGAGGCAAAAACTTGTTTGAGTTGGTTAAACAGAAAGAGGGTTTCGAGATGGAACTCCAAGCACTTGAATCGCCTGATTCCGATAAACGAGCGAAAAGTTATACTAGAACAAAAATCGGATCAAGAATCGCGATCAGAAAAATAGCGGATTTAATACGAGAAAAAGAAAATGATGAACAGATTAACAAACGAACGTTCGTTATCTGGATCTAAACGATGAACGTGTTCGTTAAAACGAACGAACGAGCGAACGCTCGCTAATTAACTAAACCGGAAAAAAAAACCGATGTAGAAAAAAACGAAACGAAAAACCGACTGAAAACCGAACGGAAAACCGAATGGTTTCTCAAGAAAAATCGGTGGCGGGACGGGGTCATCCTCCAGCGAGCGGGGGCTCCGGCGGGTGGCGAGGGGCAGCGGCGGCGCGGCTCCGGCAGGCGGCGAGGTCGGCGGTCGGATAGGTCGGTTCTTGTTTTTTTTAATTATTATGCTCAGAAAAAACAAAATGAATACTAAACAGACTCCAAAAATCCCGAAATAAAATTTCCCCGGCTTCTAAAATCAAGCTACACAGGATGAACATTTATTTGGGGCCTAAATGCAATTTTGAAAATGCGCATTTTTCCTAAATTCAAATAAAATAGCAAATAAAACCAAAATAAAATCTTATTTGATTTTTTTATTAAATCCTCAATATTTCTTTATTTTGGGAAAGTCATTTTATTCCCTCTCTCATATTTTTGTAATAGAAATAATTGAAGATAAAATAAATAAAATGAAATGATCCTATTTTCAAAATTTGAGAGAACTCAAATATGAAAATAAAGAAATCCCCAACTCTCTTCGAGGGTCCTTGAGTTGCGTAGAATTTCTAGGATCAACCAAAATGCAATAAAATATGATATGCAATGATGATCTAGTGTATAACATTCCAAATTGAAAATTTGGGATGTTACATTAGTAAACGATGCTTGTTTCTTTCGCCGTTTGAGTTTTGTTGCTTCGTTTGATTTGATTCTTTTTGCATACCGGAGTTCTTAAGTTGAACTTTCTGGTTAGATCTCTTATTTGAGTTTTAGCCATGCTCTTTACTGATTGCTTATTGTATGCTTATTTGTTTGCGATAGAGTGCCCGGAGTGTGACGTGTGCTACTACGAGTCTCTAGGTTTCGCGGATCATCAGCAAGGCAAGTAACACTTTGATCATGCTTTTCATTACCCAGTTTTGATGCATTAGTTTAAACCCTCAAACATTGCATGAGTAGGACTGATAACATGTGGGTATTGGGAAGTAGTTGAGGTAGAACCTATCACCTGTTTTATTATCAAACCTTTGGGAGTTACTTCTATGTTGCTTATACTCCTATGCTATGCTCGTAGACGTGGATTGGGTGAGTGATTCCATGACTAATGTGAGTTGTTAATTAATGGTTCAACTTAAGGTGGCAACTTAAATACACATCTGGGTGGATTGAGGCACCTGGGGAATTCCAGTGATTGCCTGTATTTTTGGAAATCCCGGGGTACCGTGTGATTCTCCTATGGACCGCCACCCAGGCTCAAAGGGATCATGAGATTTTTCATACTAGAAACTTCCGTGTGCGGCTACATGCCATTATGGGCTCTGGCATAGTTGATTAAGTCGTGTGAACTCTTACAGTGGTAGACTAGTAGATGTAGGGGATGTAGGTGGTACTGTCTACCCATTGTAAGGTGCTAACGCTTCTGAAAGACTGTGTCTCGGTCATCCGTTTCTCAAACATCATGTATTGTGAGAAATCCAATGGAGGAGATCGAGTCTTGTGGGGAAAAGTGCACAAACCTTTGCAGAGTGTACAAACTAATCATGGTTAGCCGTGTCCCCGGTTATGGACATCTTGAGTATCTGGTTCTTGGATTATCATGTTGATCTCATCACTCTAAATTAATTTTGTTGGGTTATTAATTACTTTTAATTGGGATTGAGATGGGGTTTACCATTCTTAATGTTTTTCAACCAACTTTGTGGTTAAATAAAATATATTCCTTTGCAGTAGGGAAAAATTGGCTTTTCGCAAAACCTATTAACCATACAGCCTCCACCAGCCATATATGCATGTAGTGATAGCTTTATTCTGTTCATTACTCTCTTGTGTTACATTGCCAGCATATTCCATGTGCTGGCCCGTTGTCGGGATGCAATGTATCATGTTGCAGACTTTTCAGATGAAGAATAAGGAGCCTTAGGAGTTGGAGTTGATGGACTCACTTTATCTTCCAAGCCTTCTAATGTTATCGTATTAGATGTCTTTAAGCCATATTTATTGTAATAAGTTCTTTTTTGAGACATTCGATGTAATAAGTGTGTGATTGCTACTCTGTTATAAATCCTCAAGTACTATGCGTGTCAGCATTACCGATCCAGGGATGACACTGATGCACATAGACTCGACCGTTTGAGGCCTGGTCGCTACATCCGACCTCAAACAGTCGAATCTCTGTGTATGAGTGTCATCCCTGGATCGGTAATGCTGACACGCACAGTACTTGAGGATTTATAACAGAGTTCAATCACACACTTATTACATCTAATATCTCAAAAGAGAGTACTTATTACAATAATGTGGCTGAAGTCCATCTAAATAAGATAACAACAGAAGTTTCGAAGGTAAAATGAGTTCATCAACTCCAACGGCATAGCTGAGTGCATGACAACGACCTAGTGCACCTTACACTTTGTTTGAAAACTCTGCAACATAATACATTGCAGCCTGTGTAGGTCGGCACATGGAATATGCTGGCAAGATAACACTATAAAGCAAAGAACAAGTGACAGCTCTAACTATATGCATATATGGCTGGTGGAGGCTCTATGGTTATTTTTGCAGAAAGCTAGTTTTTCCCTACAACAAAGGAATAGATTTTATTTAACTACAAAGTTTGTTGAACATTGAGAAGGTTCATCCAACTCAATCCCAAATTAATAATCAGCAACCCAACAAATTAATTAAATACAGTGATGAGATCAAATCAATAATTCAAGTACGAGATACTCAAGATGTCCATCACCGGGGACACGACTAACCATGATTAGTTTATAAACTCTGCAGAGGTTTGCACACTTTTCCCCACAAGACTCGATCTCCTCCATTGGTTTTCTCGCACTACATGGTGTTTGAGAAACCGATGACCGAGACACAGTCTTTCAGAAGCATTAACTCTTTACTCTGGGTACACTGTACCACCTACATCCCCTACATCTGCTAGCCTACCACTTAAAGAGTTCACACAACTTAATCAACTATGCCAGAGCCCATAATGGCTTGTGGCTACACACGAAAGTTCCCAGCATGAATAATCTTATGATCCCTTTGAGCCTGGGTGGCAAATCGTAGGATGATGACACGGGTATTTCGGGATATCCTAGGACAACGCTGGACTGCTCCAGGTGCCCAGACAACCATTGGGTGCTCCAGGGTGCCTCAACCAATCCACCCAGATGTGTATTTAAGTAGCCACCTTACATTTAACCATTAATTAAAACTCTCACATCTGTCATGGATCACTCAAACCAAACCACGTCTATGAGCATAGCATAGCGATATAAGCATATCGTAGAAGTAACTCCTAGGGTTTGAAAAAAGGCAATAGGTACTACCTCATCACTACTTCCCAGTACCCACATGTATTCAAGTCCTAATCATGCAGTGTTTGAGGGTTGAAACTAATGCATAAAAAACTAGCTAATAAGGGGTATGATCAAAGTGTTACTTGCCTTGCTGACGATCTGAAAACCCTAGTGACTCGTAGTAGCACGCTTCGCACTCCGGAAACTCTATCATGAACAAACAATAACATACATAAGCAATCAAGCATAAGATGCAAGGGTGCAGTAAGGAAGTTTGCTGCTCGTTTGCCGCCGGGCCGGTAGCGGCTTTGGTGGAGGGTGACGGAGAACGACGGGAAGGCCCGCCGACAGGGGCTGTCTGAGCGACACGGGCGGCGAGGGCGGCCCGGCGCTCAGCGCGGCCTGGGGAGCGTCAGCCATGAACTTGGTGGAGTGGCGAAGCGCGGATTGACAAAGGGGAAAGCTTCAGCGCACCCCTACCTGGTGCGCCAAATGTCGGATTTCGGGTTCCGACAAAACCCTTGAGGTTCGAACACTGGGGTGCGCATGAAGATCTCTCCCCCCTCTAGCTCGCGCACATCATGATATCATGGCCTAGCTCGACGAACCCAAAGAACAAGAGTCACAAGATTTTATACTGGTTCGGGCCACCGATGTGGCGTAATACCCTACTCCAGTTTGGTGTGGTGGATTGCCTCTCGGGCTGAGGATGAACAGCTACAAGGGAAGAACGGCCTTCTGAGGAGAGGTGTTCTTGTGCTTGGTGAACTTATTTGTGGCTGAGGATGATCTGAATGATCTCTATGATCTGTCTGTTCTCTATCTCCCCTCTACTATGGTGGCTAGTCCTATTTATAGAGGCCCTGGTCCTCTTCCCAGATATTGATCGGGAAGGGATCCCAGAACGGCCAAATTCGAAGGGAGACAACTAGTACAAGTTATCCTGATAAAAGTAGTCTTCGCCTGCCAAAGGCTCTGGTGGTGACGCTGTCTTTGGCTCCACCTTCGTCCTGCCGTCCTACTGGTCTTGGTCTTGTTGCACCGATATGGAAACCTTTGCCTGATGCCTTGGGACTCCTCGCCTGTGCTTGCCCCTTTAGCACCAAAGAGGAAATGAGGACACTGCGCGCACTAGCGCCCGCCTGGCCTTGGTCGTCATGGCTTACGTCATGGGGACCTCGCGAGGTGCCCCGTGCCTTGATCTCTCCGCCCCTTGCAAGCCGGCTTGGTGATGTTGCCCCTGAGGAGGTCTTGTGTCGTTCGCCCCGCGAGGCTTGGCCCCTCGCGAGGGTCTTGAGTGTTTGCTGGTGAAGATGGGCCGTACAAGGCCGTTGGTGGAGCCACGCTGTGGGCCATAGGAAGCCGTGCCTGGGGACCCCCGTTCCCAGGACGCGGAGACACACTGGCAAGCTTTCACACTGGCAAGGTTTCCACCCCGGCAAGGTTTCTACCCCGGCAAGCTTCCACCCCGGCAAGCTTTCCACGTCGGCGAGCTTTCTGCGCCGGCAAGCTTTCCACGTCGACAAGGTCTCCAGCCCGGCAAGCTTTCCACGCCGGCAATGTCTCCAACCCAGCAAGTCTCATTCAGCCGGCAAAGGCCGAATAACTCATGCAACCCATCAGACACCACCTAGATGGGTGTCTGGTCCCTCGCGTCACTTTTTCAGTCAGGACCGGTCCGTGAAGTGTTGCATCTAACTTTTTCATACGAACTCGGATTGAGATGATTTATATATGAAAATCGATCGCCTCGACAAGGCGAAGACAATTCCTTTAGAGTGCTTCTTTATCTAAGGTCATATTGAGGGTGTAATCGGCCGAAAAGCACTCATTCTGCCACTCGGAGTACAGTTTTGGCCCCTAAGATGAGGTCGGGTGGCGATAGCCTAAACATCAAAGTTGTTTCGCTCGCTGACGTGAAACTTTCTCATGTTGAAAACATATTCATTTAGGTCCATCTTATTTGCATTTGTACCATGCCAAAATCCGGTGTCAACACATAGTATTAGACAAAACCGCCACCCTTACACACGTACTATAACTGCGTCGCGGGTGTTTGCAACTACCATGTCTGCCAGCGAACGTTTGTTGGGGATTGGAGTTAGCACCGATGGCGGTTCGTAGTCGTTCCACGCTCGGGCATTGAAGTTTCTAACTATTTTAGACTAGAATATACTAATCCTCCTATGCTAGTAGTAGAGCAGAGTCCTACTCCACTACTACTCTAGTCAAGCAAGTTAGGGCATAGTAGTAGGTATTGTAGGGAGTACCAGTACTGTGATCACTCAAGCAAGTTGTCTGGCATCGATATGACCCTATGCTGCTGGTACGTGTCTCATAAGTCAAGCGGCATGTTGTAGTCATCATCATCGCGTGCTCGTCGGGGCTATACCGTTTACTCAAAGCCCTCAAGCCGGAGCTTTTTAAGCCAGCTCCTTGCTTGCTGATGCCGCCTGATCTTCAGAAATAGCATGTCACGCAGCATAACAATCATAGGGTGGCGAGCATCAACCCTCTTGACTACGATTCGATCCCCTTCACCCTCAACTACATTAACGCTATGTACTGGGTCGGCATGAACACGTCTTGGATGGTGCTCGTCGATGGTGGAGGCAGCTTGATGCTCATGGAGGTCTACACCCGACGATTGATCCCCCTTCCTTCGATTAACACTACACTGCTTTGGCACCGCGGCCTAGAATACTCGGAATCTTACAGTAGCCAACATGATACCAAGTTTGATTTGCTCAAAGTTGTAATCTGCCAAGTGCCCATAAGATCTGTGAATATAAAGACTTCAGGCTAATTGTCTTCTTCAACCACGGTCTCGCTTATCTGACATGTCACTGCAATAAGTGGATAAATCTGCACATCCATCGCAGGATCATACATCCTCCATGGTTCTCTGATGCCATTGAACACAAGGGCTTCATTTACGTTGTCGACTCCTTCTATGGCTGGACATATTGCTGGCCTACTCTAGTCATCGCTACAAACAACTGTTACAGCAGTATGTTACTTTCCTATGATATCATGATGGCTTGCTTATATTACTGTCAACATTTACTGAAAAATATTCATGCTCATAACATGTTGTTCTTAAGATTGACTAAATTAAGAGCCCTTTTCTATTTGACTCCAAATTGATATGATGTTGTAGGCCTCCTGGTGTCCCTACCCTTCCTAATCCCAGAACCTTTCAAAGAAAAGCGGCATGGCAGTTGCAGGTGGTTCCTGGATCGATCAGACAATGAATGATTGATGATTGTTTGCACGTACCGGACGTGTTGTTTCGCGGAATACAATCACAGTCATTGCAAGGTCTTTGAGTAGGATCCCAGCTTCTTTGGGCCTTCAGGAATTTTTGACTGGAGGCTGGTAAGTAGACTTGGTACACGCTCTTTGTTTCTCGGACTGAATTATCCGATTAACCAGGAGATAACCGACGGCAAGGATCATGATGGCAGCGCAGTTTCGTTCATCAGGGAAAACTGTGTGTACATAGTGTACCATGCGTCTCTGCATGCACCATACCCTGATATGTGCCGCCACGCTCTGCAGCCCAAAGAAGGAGAGAGGGTGGCAAGTATCAGACTTCAACCTGCTGGCTGGAGTTTCCCCCGTCATGCACCCATCTGGTTCAAGCCGTTAGCCAATCTCCACAGCTTAATAAATAGTAACGTCTAACTGAGCCAGTTAGTCAGATGCGTACACTTGGTGTAGTAGGATCTTTATTTAGTTTGATGCATACACTGGTTCTTTTTTGGTAGCCCTTTTGTAATGATGGCTGATGTTTGGTTTGGAAGAGAGAGTTGTGTCTTTACTCTTCCGGCCTGCTTACTGCTTATGTTGCACCCCCAGCACTGGTTGCTGCTGCTATTATCAATGTACAATCAGTAGGATATTTCTTTTGTTGGTTGAATAAATGTGTTGTTAGAACGACAAACACAATGTTTTGGAAGTCGTTGCACAGTCCGATCATTTAGTGCCCCGTACCATACGTAGCACATATTATTTTTCGTAGGAACACATTTTCCACTTTTTTGAGTGGTACACATTTGTTGATAACATACAGCCCACTGAAGAAGGCCCAATAGAGGAGCCCATAATTAACAATAAGGGAGGCTCTCACATGAATCCGGCCCAGGTACATGCTCATGGTCCCTTAAACATAAATAAGTAAATAAATAAATAAAGATAAATGCTAATGCACCAGTTCTTTAAATTCACGATTTAACAAGAGGATATTATTTCCTCGTTTACTACTCAGATGCACCCCTTGATTTTTTACTACTCAGATGCACCCCTCGTTTTTTTACTCTAATCTACCCTGCTGATATCTAGACCCCACATCAATTTCAACATATAGTCAATTAACGATATAATTGCACAATTTTTTTGAGGATTTGTTCGGAGGAGCAGGCTATAAACTAGGTTGTGCGGTCTCTGTGACCCGTCTAACAACATGACCAGCCCAACAGTTTTTTCTTTGGGAAATAGGTAGGCCACTATTTATTTTTGAAGAATACCCAAGCTAGGCCTATTTGTTTTCTCCGACTTACTAGGCTGCAAATCTTTCAAGACGAGGAGGGATGCATTCCGGCCTGGCCAAAGAGTTTGGTCAGTATCTGTTAAAAGTAAATGGGAAAATTAGTTTCTTTTTTTGTTTTTGTTCTTCACTCATATTTTATATTTCATTGGATTTTAACATGACATGGTACTAATTTATTTTTAATTTTTTTAGTATGGCTAATAATTTTGGATTAAGAATATTTTGTTCTCCAGCAAAAAATTTGTTTTAGTATGGCTGCAACAAGGAAGTGCCTCCTTATTATGTGGAAAATAATGATTCTTCCACCTGACAGCAGGGACCCACCGGACGGGCCACCGTATTTTGCGAAAAAATGATTCGCCCCACTGACTGCTAGGACCCACCAGCTACATCTTCGCACGCAAGGAAGTGACTAATAGTCGGGACCCACCTGGTCAAAGCGTACGTAGCGTTGTCATTCTGGTCATGAATGAGTACGTACATACTGGTCGATGTAGAGGCGTGCACGTGTCGTAGTAGAGGCGCGCACGTGTCGTAGTAGAGGCGCGCACGTAGCATGTACACGTACGTATAGCGGACATGGTGCAAGAAAGAAAATACGGCCACATACGTACATACGGGCGCGGTCTCGAATGCCTACTCGCGCATACGTACGGCCAGGGCTCGTGTACATGGCTGGGTCAGAACAAAGAAGTTGCGCCGTCGTCGTGTTCAATGGGAGGCAATCGGCTGGGTCAGAACGGATGCATCATTGTGTTCATCGGGAGCCAACCGGCTTGGGCGGAACAACCAATGGAATCGAGGCCTGGCGTACCGCAGAACGGAGGAAATGGCCTTGTGTTCGACCGGCCACGGTCGAAACGGGATCATGTTCATCGGGAGGGGTCTGGCGTACCGCAAAACAGAGGAAACGGACCTCCTATGGTGGAAACGGGGTCCTCTTGATCGGGAGGGATGTGGCATACCGCAAAACGAAGGAAACGGACTTGTGTTGGAGCGCTACGGTCGAAATGGGGGTCCTATTCATCAGGAGGGGTGTGGCGTACCACAAAACGGGACTCCACGGGATACTGTTCATCTCCACCGTCGACTGCCACCATGGGTTACTGTTCATCCACCGTCGACCTCCTCCAGTCTCCACCTGCGACTGTTCATCCATGGACTCCTGTTCATCCAGCCTCCACCGCGCGCTCCTCCACTGGCTACTATTCAACCAGCCCTCTCCATGGGTTCCCGTTGAACCAGCCCTCCACGGGCTACTGTTCAACCACACCCCTCCATGGGGTCCTGTTCAACCACCCCTCCATGGGCTACTACTCATCCAGCCCTCCACCGGCAACTGTTCATCCAGCCCTCCATGGGGTCCTGTTCATCCAGCCCTCCACGGGGTCCTGTTCATCCACCGGCTCGATCGATTGGGGTACTGTTCATCCAGCGGCAATGACCTCTACTACCACAGGGTCATGTTCATCCAACCCCCCACCGGGAACTGTTCATCCAACCACCTCCCCCCCCCAACAACGCGCAATGTTCATCTAGAGGTAGCATCGATCGGCTTCAGTTGGCAGTAGTAGCGAAGGAATCACTCGGGTTCAGTTAACAACAAGGGATTGGTCGATCGCTCGGGTTCGGTAACACGTAGCCTGCAGTGCAATCGCTCGGGTTCAGTTAGAGCCCAACGCCTCACTCGGGTTCAGTTAGAGCGCAACGCCTCACACACACACGCGTACGTATGAGAGAAACGCGCATCGCTCGGCCCCCGACTACCCACCATAACCGGGAACTCCCTAAAATTTTCCTCGCCCTTGCTTCTACCATGGTTTTTTCCGTCATGGACGGCCCAAAGAATGTCATGCAGCTGCATCTCCGGCCCGCCCAGGACGAATATCCCATTTTCTGTCATGATTTTTTCTCATAGAAGTAGGACCCCACCACATCTATGATGATACTGGGTTTTGTCACAATTATCGTCATAGAAGTGTCATAAGTATGACAGGAAAAAAATTTGTTCGACGCAAAATGTCATAGATGTGTCTTTTGTTTGTAGTGTTGCAAGCGCTCCTACGTGAAAATTGGGACATCTTTGATTGGCATCCTTCGGATATGCCAGGAATGCCACGCAGACTGGCTGAACACAGCCTCAACATAATAAAGGGGTTCAAACCAGTCAAGCAAACGTTGCGGCGATTTGCCGAACCCAAAAGACAAGCTATGGGGAAGGAGCTATCCATGCTACTTGAAGCCGGGTTCATTAGGGAAATCAAACACCCCGATCGGCTGGCAAACTTGGTCATGGTGCCAAAGAAGGATAAATCCCGGGACCTTTGCGTCGACTTCAAGGACCTCAATAAGGCTTGCCCTAAGGACCCCTTCCTACTACCCCGCACTGACGAAATCATTGACGCAACCGCAGGACACGACTCGATGTGTTTCCTCAATGCATACTCCGGATACCATAAAATTAAGATAAAGGAGTCCGACTAGGCTGCAACATCATTCATTACCCCCTATGGGCCTTTCTGCTTCAACACTATGCCTTTCGGGCTCAAAAACGCTAGTGCCACTTACCAACGCATGATTCAAACATGTCTTGAAAAGAAAATTGGCAAAACAGTGGAGGCATACATAGAGGATGTCGTCATTAAGACTAAACATGACGAATCACTTGTGGATGATCTACGACTCACATTTGAAACCTCTGAACATATGACATATGGCTCAATCCGGAAAAATGTGTCTTTGGCGTTCCAGCCAGAAAGCTACTCGGGTTCATCATTTCCAATAGAGGAATTGAAGTGAACCCAGCAAAAATCCGAGCCTTGTCACAATTGGCAACACCAATAGACTTAAAACAAGTCCAAAAACTAGCAGGGTGCATGGCAGCCTTGAGCCGCTTTATCTCCAGACTAGGAGAAAAGGCGCTACCACTTTATCGACTCCTCCGACACACCGACCGCTTCGAGGATGGATGCGGCCACAACCGGATTGGAAGAGATAAAAACTCTGTGAGCAAGCAACCCAATCCTTTCCGCACCAAGTGTTGGTGAACCTATGTTGCTCTACATATCTGTGACTCACCAGGTAGTGAGTGCGGTACTCTTCGTCGAATGACAGGAGGAGGGACATAAATTCCCTCTCCAGAAACCAGTGTACTACGTATCGGCGGTTCTAACACCATGCAAATCCCGATGCCCACACTATCAAAAGATAGTGTATGTGGTCTTCATGGCATCCCGGAAGTTGTGGTACTACTTTCAAGAGTGTTAGATTACGGTAGCTTCCGAAGTACCACTCAATGATATCATAAACAATCGGGATGCCACTGGCCGCATCACCAAATGGGCCATCAAGTTCTTACCATTTGAAATAACAGACAAGCCACGCCGGACTATTAAATCTCAGGTGTTGGCCGACTTTGTCGTCGAATGGACAGAAGCCGAACTCCCTAAAGATTACAACACATACTCCAACTGGGTGATGTACTTCGACGGTTCTAAAATGTTAGCCAGATTGGGGGCTGGTGTCATCCTAACATCCCCTACAGGGGACATAGTCTGTTAGGTATTACAAATCATGTACACAGATCCGACAATGCGGCCAAATATGAGGCACTATTCCATGGCCTATGAATGGCTATTACTATGGGCATACAATGCCTCGAGGTGCGTGGGGACTCGAGCCTCACAATATCCCAAATAAATGGAGATTTCGATGCAAAAGATCCAAAGATGGCGGCATACCGCAACGCCGTACTCAAAATATCAGCTCGGTTCGAGGGCCTCGAGTTTCATCACGTTGCTCGAGACAGTAATCAGGCAGCGGACATCCTTGCTCGAATGGGCGCTAAACGTGACCCCGTCCCACCTAACACCTTTCTGGAAAGGCTCTTCAAGTCATCCGTGGCATGGTAGGATGAGAGCGGTAATACCAGTCCAGAGCCGATCATACCCTCTGATTTCGAACACAATTCTGACATCATCGGGGGCTCGGACACTGAAATGACACCTTCGACCCATGTAATCATGGTTGTCATTGCTCTATGGACCGAACCCTTCCTAGCCTAACTTAATAGGCGGGAGCTTTCTGATGACCAGAACGAGGCCTGTCGCATAGTCTGGCGCTCAAAAGCCTACAAAGTTCATGAAGGAGAACTCTACAAGAAAAGCACTACTGGAATTCTTCAAAGATGCATCTCTGAAGAGGAGGGACGGCAGCTCTTGGCCGAAATACATGCTGGTCCCGGCAGCCACCACTCCAGAGCTCGGGCCCTCGTAAGTAAGGCCTTCCATACAGGTTTCTTTTGGCCCAATGCCGAGCGGATGCACATGCCCTTGTACACCATTGTGTCGGGTGCCACCTATTCGCCAACAAAAGTCATATGCCGCCCACTACCATCAAAATAATCCCCATTACTTGGCCTTCCGTGATCTGGGGGCTAGATATGGTCGGACCCCTTAAAGGGGCTAGCCACAAGAAGAAATATTTGCTGGTTATGGTGGATAAATTCACTAAGTGGATAGAGGCCAAACAAGTAAAAAACAGTAGAAGCTGGGCTGGCGATCGACTTTATATTCGGCGTCATACACCATTATGGTGTCCCACGCAGCATCATCACTAACAACAGTTCTAACTTTACAGCTGATGAGGTGAAAAATTAGTGTGCCAATCTGGGCATTAAGCTAGATTATGCCTCGGTATATCATCCTCAAACAAATGGTCAGGTCGAACGGGCTAATGGCCTGATAATGAGCGGCATTAAACCCAGATTAGTGTGATCCCTACGGGAGTCAAATAAACACTGGGTTGATGAACTTGGTTCCGTACTCTAGGGACTACGGACAACGCCCAATCGAACGAGCGGATACACACCCTTCATGGTGTACGGCGCAGAGGCTGTTTTGCCCTGTGACATTATTCATGACTCACCTCGAGTGCGCATGTACAAAGAGAGAGAAGTTGAGCTTGATCGGAAGGACGACCTAGATGGCCTGGAGGAGGAGGACGACGTTGCAAAAGCCCGTTCCGCATTCTATCAACAACAGGCTCGAAGATACCAAAGTAGAGAAGTGCGGGCCAAGACTTATAATGTCGGTGAACTCGTCCTATGCCTCCCGGAGAAGAAAAAGGACAAACTCAAACCAAAATGGTAAGGTCCCTTCATTATCAATGAAGTTCTCACAGGAGGAGCCTACCGCCTTCGTAATGCATCAGATAATCTCCTCGAGCTTAATCCATGGAACTCTGCTCGGCTCCGAAGATTCTACGCATAAGTTCGGCCATACTTGTTTTTGTTCCTTTTTCTCTTCTTTTTTATTTTTTGTTTTCTCGTTTTTGTATGATTTCCATGAAGTGTTCGGATAAGCCGAACACCCGAGGGATACACATCCTTAAATGTATATCCCACCATGCCTTGGGGCTTCTTTAACCAAAGCTTATTATTATTCCGAGCCTTGAGCTCACAATATAAGTGTCGTTTGCTGATATATATATATATATATATATACTTTTTGCCATTATATGCACCTCTATGACTTATGTTTTTGCCAAGCTGGGTTGCCTGGCTCCTATGTTTATGTTGTACGTTCCTGATTGTTCGGCTAGGGCATAAAGGGAGCACCTCTGCGATTGTTACAACCGGGTCACCGGACATGTACCTCAAATGGGTGAAGCCGAAAGCTAGCATTCTTAAGAGAATAAGTGGTCGGCAATCAAACGACAGATGGTTACATTATTGTAACCACTACCACACCGCGGCACGCATCATTGCAGTATGCCAGCCCAAGGAAAGGAGCCCTTAAGGAACAATTTTCCTTGGAAGATGTTTCTTACATATGTAATATAACATAAACCTGAACTAAAACTTTTTGTCTGTTTGAGCACAATGACTGGGTTGCCTAGTTTCCGAACATAATGAATGCTTCTTTTCGAAAAGTATCTAGAAACACTCCACCATTTTTTGGGTTCGGAGGTTAAAGCCAAAAGCCTGCGATGGAAAACTCTTTACATGTTTGGATAAAGGTACAAGTTGATTAATACACTCCATCATAAACCTATTCACTATCTAGACCACCTATAAGACTGTCTAATTTACAGTCTTCCTGCGAATACTTCGCAGCTACCATTACTTGGTCATAAACCAAATTTACGAGAATTTCTTTCCTGTCTGATCCCTGTGGTCCCACTCGGGCCATATGATTTGGTTCAGTTTGGTGAAACGTGTCTTCACCATGGCCCAGGATTCTCATGCGCCCTCGCGGTAGGCGGACTTCTTCCATAGCTCAAACTGGTGTCGGGCACCTTTGAACAGGTCTGCCAGGCCCTCCATACTTTATGGAGGGGTATCAGATGGCCATAAAGCCTTCACCATACTTTTCATGGCCTTCCGGGCTTGAGCATGTACCACGGACAGTTCCTTCAACACGTCGCCTTGAAATCCGGATACTTCTTCCTCCGGTCGACTAGTCAGCAGGCCTGCGGCAGCAGAGTCATGACATTCCGAATTAAGGGGTTATACATAAGCACTTAGGATGGTTCTGAAAAAGAGAGGAAGACATACCGAACATGCTGCCTTTCAGCCTCGCATTTTCCTTCTGAGCGGCCGATAACTAAGCCTTCAAGCTCTCTATCTCTTCGGATAATTTTTCTTTTTCACCGTCGTGTTTATTATTCCCGGACACACTCGTTGCGACCTTTTTAATTTCTGCCAACTCGGCGGTGACAACATTTAAATGTGTCTGATTCACTTCTAGCTCCAGCAAGTCCGTCTCGAGCGGCTCGGAGATATGCATCCACCAAACTGAGTGTGGTAAACTCTTGTTCAAAAAAGGCTGGAGCCCGCATAGCCTCTTTTAATCGACGGTGGTTCATAACGCTCTCCACTTCGGAATTCGTGATGGATACGTCATCCAAATCCTCTTGAGGAGGCGGAACTGGCATGGCATCAGCTCGTGTCCTAGTTGGCGAGTCCGACACCGGATTAGTAGACATGCGGCTAAGCGGGTGTTTTTCAACCGTTCGCTGCGTACTCCTCCTGATGTCAAGGATAAAAGGAGACTTTCAACAATCCGGACTCATGCGTAGGCATGTATTAAAGCACATATACCTCTTGGAAGACTATGAAGTCTCCACAGCACTCCCCGACCCTTTTCATTTTGAATGACGGCCTTGTGTAGGGGCCACCCTTGTGGAGGTACGGTCCCTAGAGCACTGACCCTATTAAAATCTGGATCAGTATAAACAGATAAAAATGCAGATAAGGATTTCCTTCTAAGAACCCTCCAAATACTCACGATACAGAAGGGATAGAGGCGGTGGTAGTCGGCGGTGATAGCCAGTTCTGAGCCATCAAGGCTCACTTGATAAAAGACCACATCGTCGAACTCTATATATATGTCCGGGTCCTCGCAAAAGTCGGGGTCTTTATCAGAGTTATGGTCCTCTGGCTGGGGAGCGGGACAGTGGACATCCTCGGTCATCTTCCTCCATGACTGTTTATGGCAACAAAGGGAAAGTTTGATCAGTGTCTGTAATGCCAATAAAATAAACACGGACAATTGAAATCTTACCCATTCAATAGGGGTGTACATGGAATAACCCTCCCGGCAGTTTAACCGGAGAAATTCTACTTTCTTTCCCTTATATAGATCGGCCAACATTGTGGCCAGTTCGGCTGGGGTATCTGGACCATTTCGTCTGTAACGGGACGCTTCATCTTCTCCGTTGTAACACCATAAGGGAGTTACTCTGGACTGGAGAGCCTGAACGCACCTCTTTATTGCAATTGCCATAACCTCAACTATCGAGAGTTCGGTATGGGCTAGCAACCAGACCTTTGCTCACCAACCTCTTTATCCCCGCGTTGTCCTCTTCCTTGCGGCTTAGAGGACGCTAGTTGAGGCGCTTCTTTAAAGGAGCACTGGAAAAGTCAGGGAGGCCGCGCCGAACTGGATCCAGCAGCGGAATGTCGTCTATATAGAACCACTCCGAAGACCACTGCGGGTATACCTCTTTAGGTGTTCCTATGAGGTATCCGGATCCGGCTATACGCCATACTTCGGCACCGCCCACCTCAAATATAGAACCTCCTCGGTGGAGGGGAACGAGGCAAAAGAACTTCCTCCATAATTCAAAATGGGCCTTGATGCCTCGGAATAGCTCACAGAGGGTAACACAACCTGAGATGTGCAGAATCGAACCTGGGGTGAGGTTGTGTAGTTGGATGCCGTAAAACTCCAATAACCCCCTAAGAAAGGGAGGGATTGGAAATCCTAGGCCCCGCAACAGGAATGGGACGAAGCATACCCTCTCCTCCTTATTGGGGTTGGGGAAGTTCTTAGCCATCTCGTCATTGCCCGTTGAGTACAATCCCGCTCGAACGGAGACTACATCCGCGAGGGGGAGGTAACCCTGCAGCTGGAGTTGGCTCAGCTGAAGATGAGGCACGGAGCAACTCTGCCAATCACCCCCTTGAGGGCCATGAGGGCGCGAAGAGGAGCCTAGGGCACTGGCCATGACGAAAGGCTTTGTTCGTGGCTAAACTTGGCAGTTTTCCTTTTTGCACGATGTGGAATGGCATTAGGGGATCTACATCCCCTTATATAGATGCCATCCAACTATGGTGAGGGGGATGTTTGCAAAAAAGCATGGCCATTCGTATTCACTCAGCACACGGAAATTGATGCAACAATAGGGAGGAAGCATAAGAGGCAGGAACGTCAAGGTCATGGCCGGACTGTCCATGGTCCGAAGTATAATACGGAACCCGCCTTGCAAAGCCGAAGACATAATCCAGATACTACGTCGTCATTGAAGGCTAGTTCGTGGGCTACTGAGGGAGCCCTGGATTAAGGGGTCCTCGGGTATCCGCCCCGTTTATCATGGGCCGGACTGATGGGCCGTGAAGATAAAAAGTAGAAGGCCTTCCCCCGTGTCCGGATGGGACTGTCCTTTGCGTGGATGAAGACTAGAGTCCGGATGTATAGTTTCTTTCTTCTTTAAACCGACTCTGTACAACCCTAGGCCCCTCGGTGTCTATATAAACTGGAGGGTTTAGTCCGTAGAGGCTATCAGAATTCACATAGGCTAGATGAATAGGGTGTAGACATTACGATCTCGAGGTAGATCAACTCTTGTAACCCCTTATACTCATCAAAGTCAATCAAGCAGTAAGTAGGGTTTTACCACCATTAAGAGGGCCTGAACCTGGGTAAACATCGTGTCCCCTTTGTCTCCTGTTACCCTCGATCCTTAGACACATAGTTCGGGGCCCCCTACCGGGATCGGCCGGTTTTGACACCGACAGCAACCTTTTGTACCTGTGAGATCCCATCTAGGGGCCTTTTTCGGCATCCTGCTAGAGGGGGATTCGATGACGGAGGGCTTCTACATCAACACCATTGCCCTTCCGATGAAGCATGAGTAGTTTACCACAGACCTACGGGTCCATAGCTAGTAGCTAGATGGCTTCTTCTCTCTCTTTGATTCTCAATACCATGTTCGCCTCGATGTTCTTGGAGATCTATTTGATGTATTACCTTTTTGTGGTGTGTTTGCCGTGATCCGATGAATTGTGGATTTATGATCAGCTTATCTATGAATAGTATTTGAATCTTCTCTGAATTATTATATGCATGATTTGATATCTTTGCAAGTCTCTTTGAACTATCGATTTGCTTTAGCCAACTAGATTGGTTTTTCTTACAATGGGAGAAGTGCTTAGCTTTGGGTTCAATCTTGCGGTGTCCTTTCCTAGTGACAGTAGAGGCAGCAAGCCACGTATTGTATTGTTGCCATCGAGGATAAAAAGATGGGGTTTTCATCATATTGCTTGAGTTAATTCCTCCACATCATGTCATCTTGCTTAATGCGTCACTCTGTTCCTTATGAACTTTATACTCTAGATGCATGCTAGATAGTGGTTGATGTGTGGAGTAATAGTAGTAGATGTAGAATCATTTTGGTCTACTTGACACGGACGTGATGCCTATATTCATGATCATTGCCTTAGATATCGTCATAACTTTGCGCTTTTCTATCAATTGCTCGGCAGTAATTTGTTAACCCACCATAATATTTTCTATCTTGAGAGAAGCCTCTAGTGAAACCTATGGCCCCCAGGTCTATTTTCCATCATATAAGTTTCTATTTTCAATCATACAAGTTCTATTTTTCGTCATAAAAGTTTCCGATCTACAATTTTAGTTTCCGATTTACTTCCTTTCCAATCTTTTACTTTCCGATCTATAAACCAAAAATACCAAAAATATTTACTTTACTGTTTATCTATCTTTATCAGATCTCACTTTTGCAAGTAACCGTGAAGGGTTTGATAACCCCTTTATCGCATTGGGTGCAACTTGTTTGATTGTTTGTGCAGGTATTAGGTGACTTGTGCGTTGTCTCCTACTAGATTGATACCTTGGTTCTCAAAACTGAGGGAAATACTTACTCTACTTTGCAGCATCACCCTTTCCTCTTCAAGGGAAAAACCAACGCAAGCTCATGATGTAGCATATAGTAGTGGTAATTTTCATTATAGAACTTGGCTTGTATATTCTGATGATGGGCTTCTTCAAATGCCCGAGGTCTTCATGAGCAAGCAAGTCGGATGCACACCCACTTAATTTCATTTGTGAGATTTCATACACTTATGGCTCTAGTGCATCCGTTGCATGGCAATCCCTACTCCTCGCATTGACATCAATTGATGGGTATATCCATAGCCCATTGATTAGCCGCGTCGATGTGAGACTTTCTTCCTTTTTGTCTTCTCCACACAACCTCCACCATCATATTCTATTCCACCTATAGTGTTATACCCGTGGCTCACACTCATGTATTGCATGAAAGTTGAAAAGGCTTGAGAACATTAAAAATATGAAACAATTGCTTTGCTTGTCATCGGGGTGTTGTGCATGATGAAATACTTTGTGTGATGAAGATAGAGCATAGCCAGACTATATGATTTTGTAAGGATAACTTTCTTTGGCCATGTTATTTTGAAAACACATGATTTCTTTATTAGTATGCTTGAAGTATTATTGTCTTAATGTCAAATGATAGACTATTGCTTTGAATCACTCATGTCTTAATATTCATGCCATGCTTATATTATATGATCAAGATTATGCTAGGTAACATTCCACATCAAAAATTATCTTTTTTATCATTTACCTACTTGAGGGCGAGCGGGAATGAATCTTGGGGATGCTGATACGTCTCCCTTGTATCTATAATTTTTGATTGTTTCATGCCAATATTCTACAACTTTCATATACTTTTGGAAAAAAAATTATACTATTTTTCGGACTAACATATTGATCCGGTGCCCAGTGCCAGTTCCTGTTTGTTGCACGTTTTTTGTTTTGCGGACAGTCCATATCAAACGGAGTCCAAACACAATAAAAACTTACAGAGATTTTTTTGGAATATATGTGGTTTTGGGGAAAAAGAATCAACGCGGGACGGTGCCTGAGGGGGCACAAGGCAGGGGGCGCACCCTAGGCCCTTATGGTCACCCTGTAAGGTGGTTGGTGCCCTTGTTCTGGCGCAAGAAATCTAATATCCGGATAAAAATTGTGTTAAAATTTCAGCCCAATCCGGAGTTAGGGATCTCCGGGAATTTAAGAAATGGTGAAATGGCAGAAACAGGGAGCGCAGAAACAGAAGGAAACACAGAGAGAGATCCAATCTCGGAGGGGCTCTCGCCCCTCCACCGCCATGGAGGCCATGGACCAGAGGGGAAACACTTCTCCCATCTAGGGGGAAGGTCAAGGAAGAAGAAGAAGGAGGAGGGGGTTCTCTCCCCCTCTCTCCCAGTGGCGCCGGGACGTCGCCGGGGCCATCATTGTGACTGCGATCTACACCAACAACTTCGCCGCCATCATCACCAACTCTCTCCCCCTGTACGCAGTGGTGTAACACCTCTTGTCCCCGCTGTAATCTCTACTTAAACATGGTGCTCAATTCTATATATTATTTCCCAATGATGTATGGCTATCCTATGATGTTTGAGTAGATCCATTTTGTCCTACGGGTTAATTTATGATCGTGATTGGCTTGAGTTGTATGTTTTATTATTGGTGTTGTCCTATGGTGCTCTCCGTGTCGCGTAAGCATGAGGGAGCCCCGATGTAGGGTTTGCAATATGTTCATGATTTGCTTATGGTGGGTTGCTAGAGTGACAGAAGCTTAAACTCGAGTAAGTAGGTTGTTTGTGTATGGGAGTAAAGAGGACTTGGTACTTTAATGCTATGGTTGGTTTTTACCTTAATGGTCTTTAGTAGTTACAGATGTTTGCTAGAGTTCCAATCATAAGTGCATATGATCCAAGGAGAGAAAGTATGTTAGTTTATGCCTCTCCCTCATATAAAATTGCAATAATGATTACTGGTCTAGTTATCGATTCCCTAGGGACAAATAACTTTCTTGTGACAAAAAGCTCTCTACTAAAACTAACTTAGTTGTTTCATTATCTAAACAGCCCCTAGTTTTTATTTATGTGCTCTTTATTATCTTGCAAACCTATCCTATCACACCTACAAAGTACTTATAGTTTCATACTTGTTCTAGGTAAGGCGGACGTTAAGCGTGCGTAGAGTTGTATCGGTGGTCGATGGATCTTGAGGGAATATTTGTTCTACCTTTAGCTCCTCATTGGGTCTGACACTCTTACTTATCGAAAGAGGCTACAACTGATCCCCTATACTTGTGGGTTATCAAGACCCCACTACATGTTCACTATGGTGGACATCACCAATGATCTAAAGGTGCTCAAGAATTCGGGCATCGCCTGCCAGAATCTTGTTGACATCTAGGGCCAATACAAGATCTGGGGCAGCAAGGAGCATGAGAAGGACTCACTGGTTCACTTCGCTGAGGCCATCATCGACCCCTACTACAGAAACATGAAGGATTCCTACAACAAGGACAAGCGTGCCTAGCACTCGGCCTGGATGGAGAAACTCGACAAAGCTCACGCCATGTATGAGGCCAAGGAGGCGTACATGAGCTACGTCATGTACAGGCGGATCGTTGACATTAGGAAGTGCCTCCTTCCCCAAAACAGCCAGGGATCCAGCCGAAAGCAGAGTGATGTCGCTTGAAGCTATGTCGGTATTCCCCAAAGAGGAAGGGATGATGCAGCACAGCGGCGGTAGGTATTTCCCTCGGGTATGAAACCAAGGTTATCGAACCAGTAGGATAATCAAGCAACACAACGTAAACACCCCCTGCACACAGATAACAAATCCTCGCAACCCGACGTGTTACAGGGGTTGTCAATCCCTTTCGGGTAACAGTGCCAGAAATTGGCAAACGGATGTGAGAGAGTTGTAAATATTGATAGATCGAACGCCAAATAAAATAAATTGCAGCAAGGTATTTTTGGTTTTTTGGATTAATAGATCTGAAAATAAAAGGCAAATAAAATAGATTGTGAAGGCAAATAATATGATAAAGAGACCCGGGGGCCGTAGGTTCACTAGTGGCTTCTCTCGAGAAAAATAGCAAAGCGGTGGGTGAACAAATTACTGTTGGGCAATTGACAGAACTTCAAATAATTATGACGATATCTAGGCAATGATCGTTATATAGGCATCATGTCCAAGATTAGTAGACTGACTCTTGCCTACATCTACTACTATTACTCCACACATCGACCGCTATCCAACATGCATCTAGTGTATTAAGTTCATGGAGAAATGGAGTAACGCAATAAGAACGATGACATGATGTAGGCAAGATCTATCTATGTAGAGATAGACCCCATCGTTTTATCCTTAGTAGCAACGATACATACGTGTCGGTTCCCCTTCTGTCACTAGGATCAAGCACCGTAAGATTGAACCCACTACAAAGCACCTCTTCCCATTTAAAGAAAAATAGATCAAGTTGGCCAAAAAACCCAAATATAAAAGAAATATGAGGCTATAAGCAATCATGCATAATAGAGATCAAAGAAACTCAAATACTTTCATGGATATAAAATATAGATCTGATCATAAACTCGAAGTTCATGGGATCCCAACAAACACACCGCAAAAGAGTTACATCATATGGATCTCCAAGAGACCATTGTATTGAGAATCAAGAGAGAGAGATGAAGCCATCTAGCTACTAACTACGGACCCAAAGGTCTACAAAGAACTACTCACGCATCATCGGAGAGGCACCAATGGAGGTGGTGAACCCCATCCGAGATGGTTTCTAGATTGAATCTGGTGGTTCTGGACTCTGCGGCAGATGGATGAATATTTTATCGACTCCCCTAGGGTTCTAGAAATATTGGGGTATTTATAGAGCAATGAGGCATTCCGGGGGGCAGCCAGGTGGGCATAACCCACCAGGGCGCGCCTGGGCCTCCTGGCGTGCCCTGGTGGGTTGTCCCCTCCTCGGGACTCCCCCAGGTGCAACCATGTGACGCCCTGAGATCGATGCGCCAGGTGTCTTCCAGTTATTCGCTGTTGTTGCCATGTCATTCGCTTGCGTGTTGCATCTTGCCATGTCATCATGTGCATTGCATCATCATGTTTTCAAACTTGCATCCGTCCGGGTTTCCCCAGTTCCGTCCGTTGTCCTGTTGAGCCCAGACACACTCGCACGAGCCCGCGACACGTCCAAATATTATTTTATAAGTGGCCAGAAAAATCTTCTCGGATTGGGTTGAAAGTTGGTGTGTGGTCTTATTACAGTGTAGATAGACCGCCTGTCAAGTTTCATCACATTCGGAGTTTGTTTGATAGCCCAACCGTTAAACTATAGCGGCATTATAGCCGGTCTATCGTCGAACGTTTTCGATCTTCGGAAATCGTGTCGGGCTGCAGCTCTCCCCTCTTCTCTCAGTCCAAACTGCTCTCCACAGTCCTCCTGGGCCCATGCCTACCCCTCTTTGCACAATGCATCGGACCTCCTCCCGCGTGCATCCGAAAGCTGTCCCGGACCCGACCCGGACAGTCGTTACCGTTGTGTCTGGATCATCCCCAAACGTCTACAAAACATCTCCGTTTTGTTTGTTGGGCTCCCTACCCTAATTATCTTGGACCGTCTGATTACGATCGGAGGATCCTATTAGCCCCTAGCCTAGCCTACCCGCAATATATACTAGTCTAAACCGAGACCAAACCCCTATTTTCTAGGGATCCTACACTAGCGCCGCCGCCCACTTTGTCCTCAATTTAAGTGCCAGGACAATTACCTCGGTCCGACCATCTTCCTCGATTTGCGCCGCCGCCCAACCACTGCAAAGCCGAAGCCTCCATCTTCCCCGATCCAAAAAGCCTCCACCTCCTCCCTTCGATTCGTCATCGTGCCCGCCTACAGATCGAGCAGGAGGCTCGATCCCCAGCCACCTCTCTGCCCGAATCCCTCCTCTGCTCCCAGATGCCTGCACCCCGCTAATCCCCGCGCCGCCCCATCGCTCGCTGGAGACCAGGGTCGCCGGAGGCCGCGACAACCTCTCCGTCCAGCAGGTTAACCGCGTCGAGCATCTCCTCGTCTTTACTCCGTTTTCCCCTGATCCTCTCTAATCGCCGTGCCGCACCAGCTGCAGGACGCCGCTGCCATGGTCAACCTATCGCCGGAGCTACACATCGTCGCCGCCGTTGGTCGAATCCAGTCCGGAAACAAGCGGATCCTTCATCCCCGGCGAGCTCCGCCTCCCATTCCCGTCGCTCCATCGTGCTCCAAGTCCCCTGCCGTTGTGCCCTGCTTCTGCATCCTCCCGCTCGTCTCTGTGCGCGCTGAAAACGAGCGAGACGACCGCTCATGTTGACCGCAACCGCCTCACCACCTCGCTCGATCCAGCGGCATCGCCTCGAGCAGGCCGCTCTGCTCGTGGGCCGCGCAAGCCACCGGCCCATTGGCGTCTTCCAGCGCCAGCAAGGCCCAGCGTGCCTCTTCGCATCACTGGCCAAGGCGCAAACCTCGTCCAGCCTCCCCACCGAGCCAGGCGTTGGCCCATGTGAGCAGTTTCCCAGCCTAGTAGTGTTTTTTTAGGTTCAGCGAATTTGTCTATTTTCCAGAGACAACAGTTTTTGCAGAAAAGCCCCTGTTCTTCATGCATTTAATAACTCGTGAACCGTGCATTGGATTAAAATGTCTTATATATGTAAAATGCTTAGAATTGCATCTAGTTTCATAATATGCCACTTTCTTGCATGTTGGAAATGTTTAAAATGCTGTTTGGTTAAATTTTCTCCTATGCCAGGTTAAAATGATTTAATTCATAACTAAATAACCATAGATCCAAACTTAACAAACTTTATATGTAAATGGGGTAGAAAAATGTCTAGTTTAACATGGTGACATTGATTTGCATGTTTAAAAACTCTAAAATAGTGTTTAGGGCAGAACAGTACCAAACCTAAAATATGCACATGAGGATTTTCCGGACACGTTGTTTTGTTGTTCCGGCCTCATTTAAACTTGCCTAGATGGGTAGTTTCATTATGCTTCACCCCTTGCCGTGCTAACAACATTCAATATTGTTGAGTACATAAACGAGATCGAACTAAATAAGTCATGTGGTGTTTCGTCAATATGCAGCGGAGTTGCATATTGTGCTCCACTTAATTTGTAGGATTGTTTGTGCACTTTGCCATGCCATGCTTCATTAAACTGTACATGCATCATACTGGATTGTGCATCATGCCATGTTCATGTGTTGGTTGTTTACTATGTTGTTTGCCTTCTTTCCGGTGTACTTCTTCTCGGTATTCCGGTAACATCGTGTTGTGAGGATTCGTTCGACTACGTCCGTTTGTCCTAGCAACCCATTGTTTGGCTATGTTACCGCTTTGCTCAGCCCCTCTTATAGCGTTGCTAGTTGCAGGTGAAGATTGGAGTTTGTTCCTTGTTGGAGCATGGATATTTTGTTGGGATATCACAATATCTCTTATTTAATTAATGCATCTATATACTTGGTAAAGGGTGGAAGGCTCGGCCTTATGCCTGGTGTTTTGTTCCACTCTTTCCGCCCTAGTTTCCGTCATACCGGTGTTATGTTCCTTGATAGTTCGCCTTGAATAAAACTTCTCCAGCAAGGCCCAACATTGGTTTTACCATTTACCACCTAGACTTTTCTTTCCCTTGGGTTCTGCAGACTCAAGGGTCATCTTTATTTAAACCCCCCGGGCCAGTGCTTCTCTAAGTGTTGGTCCAACCTGAGCGATGTCCGACGCTACTAGGGGCAACTCTGGGCTGGCCTACCCGACGTCTGGCTCATCCGGTGTGCCCTGAGAACGAGATATGTGCAGCTCCTATCGGGATTTGTCGGCACATCTGGGTGGCTTTGCTGGTCTTGTTTTACCATTGTCGAAATGTCTTGTAACCGAGATTCTGAGCCTGATCGGGTCTTCCTGGGAGAAGGAATATCCTTCGTTGACCGTGAGAGCTTGTGATGGGCTAAGTTGGGACACCCCTGCATGGATTTGATCTTTTGAAATCCGTGCCCGCGGTTATGGGCAGATGGGAATTTGTTAATGTCCGGTTGTAGAAAACCTGAAATTTAACTTAATTAAAATGGATCAACATCGTGTGTAGCCGTGATGGTCTCTTTCCTGCGGAGTCCGGGAAGTGAATATGGTGTTGGAGTTATGCTTGACGTAGGTTGTTCTAGGATCACTTCTTGATCATAGTTTCTCGACCATGCTTTGCCTTTCTCTTCTCGCTCTCATTTGTGTATGTTAGCCACCATATATGCTAGTGTTTGCTGCATCTCTACCTCATACCTTTTTCCCTACCCATAAGCTTAAATAGTCTTGATCGCAAGGGTGTGAGATTGCTGAGTCCCCGTGACTCACAGATTACTTCCAAAACCAGTTTGCAGGTGCAGATGAAACCGTGCAGGTGATGCAACCAAGCTCAAGGAGGAGCTCGATGAAGATCGTGTTCGTTGTGTTGTTTCGTTTCAGTTGATCAGTAGTGGAGCCCAGTTGGGACGATCGGGGATCTGTAGCATTAGGGGTGGTCTTCTTCTATTTTGGTTCCGTAGTCGGACCTTGATTGTATCTGTATGTTGTAATGCTTTATTCATGTATTGTGTGAAGTGGCAATTGTAAGCCAACTATGTATCTCTTGCCTTATTCAGTACATGGGATGTGTAAAGATTACCCCTCTTGCGACATTGCTTACAATACGGTTATGCCTCTAAGTCGTGCTTCGACACGTGGGAGATATAGCCGCATCATGGGCGTTACAAACCAGGGCCAACATGTTCCTTCTGGTCCATAAAAAATCTCCGTAAAGTTTCTTGGCATTTGGACTCCGTCTGATATAGATTTTCTGCGATGTATAAAACACGGAAAAATACAGGAACTGGCACTTGGCACTATGTCAATAGGTTAGTACCAAAATGATTTAAAATGACTATAAAACGATTATAAAACATCCAAGGTTGATAATATAACAGTATGGAACAATAAAAAATTATAGATACGTTGGAGACGTATCAGCATCTCCAAGCTTAACTCCTACTCGTCCTCGACTAGGTAAGTGATAAAAACAGAATTTTTGATGTGGAATGTTGCCTATCATGTCATATCATATTTCTTTCTCTATAGCATGGAAATTTCGACTTTTATATTGTTCAAATCAATAGTCTGGTTTTGACATGATAATTTAGAAACTCAAGCATATCAACAAGCAACCATGTCTTTCAAAATATCAACGCTAAAATGAGCTATCCCTAGCCAGTCATGCTCAAACATTGATCCATTCATGAAACAAACTCAAATATTAGCTACACCCAATACTTAAGTACAATCATATTGCCTCCTAGATGGCGCTTTTATAAGATAAGATGGAGACTCAACTTCAAAAATAAAAATTGCATAAAGTAAAATAAAGGCCCTTCGTAGAGGGAAGTAGGGATTTGTAGAGGTGCCAGAGCTCAAAGCAAAAAACTTAGATATAAAACATTTTGAGAGGTGTATCCATCCCACCAACGAAAACGACTCAGAGTTCCCAATAGTTTCCATGCATAGATATATCATAGGCGGTTCCCAAACAGAAAATAAAGTTTATTCCTTTTTCCACCATAACTTTCACTTTCCATGGCTAGCCCTATCCATGGTTGCCCTCCATACCAACACATTCCAAGGAATTTATTATTTGACAACATAAAGTAAATTCAATTTTTTGCATTTCGGGACTGGGCATCCCTAATACCTTTGGCTTACTCTGGTGCAATGACAAGTGAATAAACACTCGTCTTGAGAATAACACATCTAGCATGGAAAATATTAGCCACCCCTCACCGCTCGGTGAGTAAAAAAACACAAAAGAGAAGTTTATTTTGAAAATTAGAGATGGCACATGCAAATTTGCTTAGAACGGCAAAAGAATACCGCATATAGGTAGATATAGTGGACTCATGTGGCAAAACTAGGTGAAAGGTTTTTGGATGCACAAGTAGTGGTCATACTTAATGCAAAATGAAGGCTAGCAAAAGATTGGGAAGTGACCAACTAAAAAACAGATAATCTCATAAGCCAGC
This sequence comes from Triticum aestivum, assembly GCF_018294505.1. Classification (NCBI taxonomy): domain Eukaryota; kingdom Viridiplantae; phylum Streptophyta; class Magnoliopsida; order Poales; family Poaceae; genus Triticum; species Triticum aestivum. The sequence continues at coordinate 176,586,284 of NC_057806.1, read as the reverse complement.
ATTAAGCATAAATGACACTGAATAATGCACCACAAGTAGGATATAATTTCATTGCGTGACTATTGGCTTTCTTACTTGCATAGGGAATCACAAACCTTAACACCAATATTCTTACTAAAGCATAATTACTCATCAACATAACTCACATATCACATCATCATATCTCAAAACTATTACTAAGAATCAAGTTTATTTTGTCCAATGATCTTCATGAAAGTTTTTATAATATCCTTCTTGGAAATCTATCACTTTGGGACTAATTTTCATGTATTGCTTTTGACAAGCTCCAACAAATATAAGTGAAGATCCTGAGCATAATATATTTTTATTTCACTCAAATTAATTTAAGTGAAGCAAGAGATAATTTCTTGAAAATTTTACTAACTCTCGAATAAATCTAAGTGAAGCAAGAGATCATTTCTTCAAAAATACTAAAGCACACGATGCTAAAAAAGATATAAGTGAAGCACTAGAGCAAGTCCATTGCTCATAAAAATTTAAGTGAAGCATAGAGAGCAATTCTAACAAGTCATGACATAATTTTGTCTCTCTCAAATAGGTGTGTCTAGAAAGGATTGATGACTTAAAACACAAAATAAAACAAGAAAAGACTCGTATCATACAAGATGCTCCAAGAAAAACACATATCATGTGATGAATAAAAATATAGTTTTAAGTAAAATACCGATGATCGTTGGAAGAAAGCGGGGATGCCACTCGGGGGCATCCCCAAGCTTAGTTGGTTGCTCATTTTTGGATAATAGCTTGGCATGTCGGGGAATCCCCAAGCTTAGGCTCTTCCATCCTTCCTTCATCCATCGTAAGATAACCCAAAACTTGAAAACTTCAATCAGACAAAACTCAACAAAACCTTCATGAGATCTGTTAGTATAAGAATAGTAAATCACTACTATAAGTGTTGTATCAAACCAATTCATATTTTGTTCTTGTATTATATCTACTGTATTACAACTTTCCTATGGCAAAACCCCATCAAAGAAAACCATAGAGCCATCAAAATAAGCACACAACACAAAGAAAACAGAATCTGCCAAAACAGAACAATCTGTAGCAATCTGACTATTTCAATACTTCTGTAACTCCAAAAATTCTGAAACATTAGGATGACCTGAGAAATTTTCATATTGATCTATTGCAAGCGGAACGGGTATTCTATCGCACTCTAGTAAAAAATGAAAACTAATTTTGTGAGCGTAAAAGTTTTTGTTTTTCTCAACCAAATCAAATAACTATCACCCAAGAAGATCCTAAAGGCTTTACTTGGCACAAACACTGATTAAAACATAAAAACACAATCATAACAATAGCATAATTGTGTTAACACCCAAAAAACAGGAAGCAAAGAGCAAAAACAAAAGTGCGCAAACCTTTGCAGACAACAAAAAGCAAACTTCTAGTTTTTATTTATGTGCTCTTTATTATCTTGCAAACCTATCCTATCACACCTACAAAGTACTTCTAGTTTCATACTTGTTCTAGGTAAGGCGAACGTTAAGAGTGCGTAGAGTTGTATCGGTACTTTTAGTTTCATAAAAACTTGAGCTTTTTGTCACAAGAAAGTAATTTGTCCCTTGACAAGAAAGTTATTTAACAACTACAATGGAGGAGATCGAGTCTTGTGGGGAAAAGTGCGCAAACCTCTGCAGAGTGTATAAACTAATCATGGTTAGCCGTGTCCCCGGTTATGGACATCTTGACTATCTGGTACGTGAATTATTGTTTGGTCTCATCACTTTACTTAATGAATTTGTTGGGTTCTTAATGTTAATTTGGGATTGAGTTGGGGGTACCTTCTCAATAATTTCATCAAACTTTGTAGTTAAATAAAATATATTCCTTTGTTGTAGGGGAAAATTAGCTTTATGCAAATGATAACGGTACAGCCTCCACCAGCCATATATGCATGTAGTGATATTTGTTATTTGTTCATTGCTCCATGGTGTTATCTTGCCAGCATATTCCATGTGCTACACGGCTGCAACGTATCATGTTGCAAAGTTTTCAGACAAAGAGTAAGGTGCGATAGGTCGTTGTCATGCACTTAGTTTTGCCGCGGAGTTGGATGGACACATTTATCTTCGAAGCTTCCACAGTTACCTTATTTAGATGGCCTTCAACCATATTATTGTAATAAGTACTCTTTTTGAGACACTCGTGTAATAAGTGTGTGATTGAACTCTGCTATAAATCCTCGAGTATTGTGTGTGTCAGCAATACCGATCCAGGGATGACACTTAAGCAAAGAGACTATGGTTCATTGGGATCGGGTCGCTACAGATGGTGAAGCTATCTCCAAGGGGCTTCACCTAAGCACTACGAAAATATGACCGAGGTACTAAACTGTGGAGGGGGGCGTTGCACACGGCTAAGCAATTGTCGTGGTTATGTGTGGCGCCCCCCTCCCACATATATATAGGTGGGGGAGGAGGGAGCAGCCGGGAGGCGCCCCCAAGTAGGCCGAATCCTACTTGGGGTCCTTCCCAAGTGGCGCCCCCTTACCATATTTGACGGGGGGAGGAGGAAAGGGGGAGAGGGAAGGAAGGGGGAGGCTGAATCCCCCCTTTCCTTTCTCCCACTTGGCCAACTACCATTGGGGGTGCGCCAGCCCCTTGTGGGCTGGTGTGCTCCCATCTAATGGCCCAATAGGCCCATTACCCTCCCTAGGGTGTTCATTACCCCTCCGATTTCCGATGACTACTCGGTACACTCCGAAACACTTCCAGTGTCCGAATACCATCATCCTATATATTAATCTTTACCTCCAGACCATTCCGGAGCTCCTCGTCATGTTCGTGATCTCATCTGAGACTCCGAACAACATTCTATCACCAAATCATATAACTCATATAACACTATATCGTCAATGAACGCTAAGCGTGCGGACCATACGGGTTCGAGAACTATGTAGACATGACCGAGACACCTCTTCGGTCAATAACCAATAGCGGAACCTGGATGCCCATATTGGCTCTTACATATTCTACGAAGATCTTTATCGGTCGAACCTTATGACAACATACGTAATTCCCTTTATCCATCAGTATGTTACTTGCCCGAGATTCGATTGTCGGTATGTTCATACCTAGTTCAATCTCGTTACCGGCACGTCTATTTACTCGTTCCATCATACATCATCTTGTAACTAACTCACTAGTCACTTTACTTTCAAGGCTTCTTATGATGTGTATTACCGAGAGGGCCTAGAGATACGCTCCGATACTCGGAGTGACAAATCCCAATATCGATCTATGCCAACTCAACAAACACCTTCCGAGATACCAATAGAGCATATTTATGATCACCCAATTATGTTGTGATGTTTTCTAGCACACAAGGTATTCCTCCAGTATCCAGGAGTTGCATAATGTCATAATCAAAGGAATATGTATTTGACATTAATAAAGCAATAGCAATAAACTAAAGGATCAATATGCTAAGCTACCAGATGGGTCTTGTCCATCACATCATTCTCCTAATGATGTGATCCCATTATCAAATGATAACACATGTCTATGGTTAGGAAACCTAACAATATTTGATCAACAAGCTAGTCTAGTAGAGGCTTACTAGGGACATAATATTTGTTTATGTATTGACACATGTATTTAAGTTTCCGATCAATACAATTCTAGCATGAATAATAAACCTTGATCATGAATAAGGAAATATAAAACAACAATTTTATTATTGCCTCTAGGGCATAAACTACTGCAGGATGTTGCTAACGCGACACTAGGATCAGAGACCCTTCGATGTACCTATGTGCGATGCAATAATCACAAACGGTGGTGTAAAAACCCCATCAAAAAAGGTGCAAAACATTTGCGATGACGGATGCATCAAACATGGTTTGGATTTTAGTTGCATGTGCGATGCAGGGCATATGGTTCAGTCCAATTAAATGTTTGCGATGAGGAGGAACAAAAGAAACGGGTAGCCAGATGAAGGTGTGTGCGATATACAGCATACGGTTCACTCGGCGCGATTAGGCAACACAAAAGAAACGGTCAGCCAGATCAAGGTGTGTGTGATATACGGCATGTGGTTCACTCGGCCTTATCGTCAATGTGTGACCTCTGTGGCAAGCATTCGCTATCGTTGTCATCCTCCGAGACGCCGTTGTTGAAGTCTTCAAGGCAGCAAAAAATGTTCTTCACTTGTAAATAAAACATCATGTCGTCGCGCGATCGACGGGCGGGGCGCGGGAGGACGGTAACTGGCACCGCTGAGAGGTAGCGGTCGATGGTAGCATCCCATGCCGCTGAGGGGGCGTGCGCATGGGTACGAGCGTGGCGGGTGTAGCCAAATGCACGGGGACCGGCACTGCGGTGGGTGGAGGGGTGCGCATGGGCATGGGTACGGGTGCAGCAGGTGCAGCCAAACGCACGGGGACCGGGACCACAGTGGTTTGACGGGCGCGCACGGGCACGGGCACGGGTGCTGGCGCCGGCATGTACACGAGCTCGCGTGAGTCTGCGGAGACCTCGCTGATGCCCGCGGCTTCTAGCTCTGCGATAGTGCTCGGCGAGCAGCCTGTCCATACAACGGGGATGGTCGCTGGCGCGGGCGCGGCGATGGGAGCTGGGATGGGTGCGGGGGTAGCAACCGCCGCGGCCAACTCATTCAGGGCCATGTCCATGAGGCCCCATTCATCCTTATTTTCTATCTCCTCCGGCTCGGAGTCAACTTCACCAAACTTGAAGACTAGTGGCAGATGATCATTCTACGCCATGGTGTTGGTGGAGGTCTACGAGTGGGAGGGGTGCTACCTCTTGAGCTTGCATTGGTTTTTCCCTTGAAGAGGAAAGGGTGATGCAGCAAAGGAGCGTAAGTATCTCCCTCATATTTGAGAACCAAGGTATCTATCTAGTAGGAGACTACCCAACAAGCCACCGAATACTTCCACAAACAAACACCAACTTGCAACCAATGCGACAAAGGGGTTGTCAATCCCTTCACGGTTATTCACTAAGTGAGATCTGATAGAGATGGATAAATGGTAAAGTAATATTTTTGGTATTTTTGGTTTATAGAAAGGAAAGTGAAATATTGCAAAAGAAAGTAAATAGGAAACAAGAGATTGTGAATCGGAAACTTATATAATGGAAAATAGACCCGGGGCCATAGGTTTCACTAGAGGCTTTTCTCAAGATAGAAATTGTTACGGTGGGTGAACAAATTAGTGCCAAGCAATTGATAGAAAAGCGCAAAGTTATGACGATATCTAAGGCAATGATCATGAATATAAGCATCACGTCCATGTCAAGTAGATTGAAATGATTCTGCATCTACTACTATTACTCCAGACATCGACCGCTATCCAGCATGCATCTAGAGTATTAAGTTCATAAGAACAGAGTAACACATTAAGCAAGATGACATGATGTAGCGGGATTAACTCAAGCAATATGATGAAAACCCCATATTTTTATCCTCGATGGCAACTATACAGTACGTGCTTTGCTGCCCCTACTGTCACTGGGAATAGACACCACAAGATTGAACCCAAAGCTAAGCACTTCTCCCATTGCAAGAAAAACCAATCTAGTTAGCCAAACCAAACCGATAGTTCGAAGAGACTGGCAAAGATATCAATTCATGCATATAAGAATTCATAGGAGATTCAAATAATATTCATAGATAAGCTGATTATAAATCCATAATTCATCGGATCTCGGCAAACACACCGCAAAAGAGTATTACATCGAATAGGTGACAGTTAATTTGATCCTGCTGAAAAACAGAAACTTTTGCGCCCAGTGACATAATTGATCTGAGCTGCTGGAATGCGATAAATTCTTGAATTATTTACACAAGATAAATAAAAAAATTGCCTATGACTTCCTAATTTCTCAGGATTTTGGGGGTTACAGAAGTATGGAGGATTACAGATTGCTACAGACTGTTCCATTTTTTGATAGATTCAGTTTTTTGCATGTTGTTTGCTTATTTTGATGCATCTATGGCTAGTACCGGGGGATATGAACCATGGAGAAGTTGGAATACAATAGATATTACACCAATATAAATAAAAAAATGAGTTCACAACAGTACCAAAAGTGGTGATTTATTTTCTTATACTAATGGAGCTTACGAGATTTTCTGTTGGAGTTTTGTGTTGTGAAGTTTTCATGTTTTGGGTAAGGATTTGATGTACTATGGAATAAGGAGTGGCAAGAGCCTAAGCTTGGGGATTCCCAAGGCATCCCAAGGTAATATTCAAGGATGTCAAAAATCCTAAGCTTGGGGATGCCCGAGGAAGGCATCCCCTCTTTCGTCTTCGTCTATCGGTAACTTTACTTGAGGCTATATTTTTATTCACCACATGATATGTGTTCTGCTTGGAGTGTCTTGTATGAGTTGAATTTTTGCTTTTTAGTTTGCCACAATCATCCTTGCTGTACACACATTTTGGGAGAGACACACATGAATCGTGATTTATTAGAATGCTCTATGTGCTTCACTTATATCTTTTGAGCTAGGGAATTTTGCTCTAGTGGTACACTTATATCTTTTTAGAGCACGGCAGTGGTTTTATTTTATAGAAATTGATGAACTCTCGTACTTCACTTATATTATTTTGAGAGTCTATAAACAGCATGGTAATTTGCTTTGGTTATAAAATTAGTCCTAATATGATAGGCATCCAAGAGGGATATAATAAAAACTTACATATAAAGTGCGTTGAATACTATGAGAAGTTTGATTCCTTATGATTGTTTTGAGATATGAAGATGGTGATATTAGGGTCATGCTAGTAAGTACTTGTGAATTTTAGAAATACTTGTGTTAAGGTTTGTGAGTCTCGTAGCATGCACGTATGGTGAACCGTTATGTAACGAAGTTGGAGCATGAGATGTTTTTTGATTGTCTTCCTTATGAGTGGCGGTCGGGGATGAGCGATGGTCTTTTCCTACCAACCTATTCCCCTAGGAGCATGCTCATAGTACTTTGTTTCGATGACTAATAGATTTTTGAAATAAGTATGTGAGTTTTTTATGACTAATGTTGAGTCCATGGATTATACGCACTCTCACCTTTTCGCCATTGCTAGCCTCTCTAGTACCGTGCAACTTTCGCCGGTACCATAAACCCACCACATATCCTTCCTCAAAACAGCCACTATACCTACCTATTATGGCATTTCCATAGCCATTCTGAGATATATCGCCATGCAACTTTCCACCGTTCCATTTATTATGACACACATCATCATTGTCATATTGCTTAGCATGATCATGTAGTTGACATCGTATTTGTGGCAAAGCCACCGTTCATCATTTTTATCCATGTCACTCTTGATTCATTGCACATCCCGGTAGACCGCCGGAGGCATTCACATAGAGTCATATTTTTGTTCTAGTATCGAGTTGCAATTCTTGAGTTGTAAGTAAATAGAAGTGTGATGATTTTAATTATTAGAGCACTGTCCCATGTGAGGAAAAAAAGAGAAAGGCCAAATAAAAAAAGAGAAGGCCCAAAAAATGAGAGAAAAAGGGAGAAGGGACAATGTTACTATCCTTTTTGCCACAGTTGTGCTTCAAAGTAGCACCATGATCTTCATGATAGAGAGTCTCCTATGATATCACTTTCATATGCTAGTGGGAATTTTTCATTATAGAACTTGGCTTGTATATTCCAATGATGGGCTTCCTCAAAATGCCCTAGGTCTTCATGAGCAAGCAAGTTGGATGCACACCCACTTAGTTTTCTTTTTGAGCTTTCATAAACTTATAGCTCTAGTGCGTCCATTGCATGGCAATCCCTACTCACTCCCATTGATATCTATTATTGGGCATCTCCATAGCCCGTTGATACGCCTAGTTGATGTGAGACTATCTCCCTCTTTTTGTCTTCTCCACAACCACCGTCTATTCCACATATAGTGTTATATACATGGCTCATGCTCATGTATTGCGTGAAAGTTGAAAAGGTTTGAGAACGTCAAAAGTATGAAACAATTGCTTGGCTTGTCATCGAGGTTGTGCATGATTTTAATATTTTGTGTGATGAAGCTGGAGCATAGCCAGACTATATGATTTTGTAGGGATAAGCTTTCTTTGGCGATGTTATTTTGAGTAGACATAATTATTTTGTTAGTATGCTTGAAGTATTATTGTTTTTATGTCAATATAAACTTTTTTTTGAATCTTACGGATCTGAACATTCATGCCACAATAAAGATAATTACATGGATAAATATTTTAGGTAGCATTCCACATCAAAAAATCTGTTTTTATCATTTACCTACTCGAGGACGAGCGGGAATTAAGCTTGGGGATGCTTGATACGTCTCCTACGTATCTATAATTTTTTATTGTTCCATGCTATTATATTATCTATTTTGGATGTTTTATATGCATTATTATGCTATTTTATATGATTTTTGGCACTAACCTATTAACCTAGAGCCCAGTGCCAGTTTATGTTTTTACTTGTTTTAGAGTTTCGCAGAAAAGGAATACCAAAGGGAGTCCAAATGGAATAAAACTTTCGCCATGATTTTTCTTGGACCAGAGGACACCCAGGAGACTTGGAGTGCAAGTCAGAGGAGCCTTGAGGTGGCCACAAGGCTGGATGCCACGCCCAAGGGGGTGGGGCGTGCCCTCCAACCTTGTGGGCCCCTTGTAGCTCCCCTGACCTAATTCTTTCGCCTATATATACTCTTATACCCCCAAAAACATCCAGGGGAGCCACAAAACCACTTTTCCACTGCCGCAACCTTTTGTACCCGTGAGATCCCATCTTGGGGCCTTTTCCGGCATCCTGCCGGAGGGGGAATCGATCACGGAGGGCTTCTACATCAACACCATTGCCTCTCCAATGAAGCGTGAGCAGTTTACTTCAGACCTATGGGTCCATAGCTAGTAGCTAGATGTCTTATTCTCCCTCTTTGGTTCTCAATACAATGTTCTCCTCGATGTGCTTGGATATCTATTCAATGTAAAACTCTTGTGCGGTTTGTTTGCCGAAATCCGATGAATTATGGATTTATGATCAGCTTATCTATGAATATTATTTATGTGCTCTTTATTATCGTGCAAACATATCCTATCAGACATACAAAGTACTTCTAGTTTCATACTTGTTCTAGGTTTGCGCACTTTTTGTCACAAAAAGAGGAAGCAAAAAGCAAAAACAAAAATTATTCATTGGGTTGCCTCCCAACAAGCGCTATAGTTTTATGCCCTTAGCTAGGCATAAGGCAAGGATCTCAGTTTTGTCATCCTTGTTCTTAACTTTCTTAGAGGTATTTTCATCATGAGGCTTTGTAAACACAACAAAAAACATGTTATCCATAGAGGCCTTAGCAATCCCAAGTTGGTTTTCATCATACCCCTTTTGATTTCCCGCAACAATCCAAGAGTAATGTTGATTAACATTATTGAAAACTTGTTGGATTATATCTAGAACTGGGACTTCCTTTTTAAGATTCTCATCAAAGATTTTATTGTCCCCAAGCAAATGTCTTAAAGCATAGTCACTATTGTAAATAATTTCATCTATCACAGGTTTTTCACGATTCATAGCATAAAAGTCAAAGATTTCCCTAGCTTCCCGTATTATGTAGTCAAAGTCATTCATAAGAACAAGAGTGGCCAACTTTTTAGCTCTAGGATTCTTTATAACGGGGAGCTCAAAAAACAATCTTTGCAAGGTAGGATGGGTACGAATAAATTTACTTTCAAGTTTCAGAACTAGTGCTGAAATAGCATCCGCATAAGATCTAGTAGTTTTAAGTATAGGGCCATCATCAAGACTAAGCTTCCCAACACAATTGAAAATTTCTTGGATACGTTCTTTTCCCATAATGTTCCCTTGCTCCAAAATAAAGGTTTTGGCATCCAGATTGCCCGTACGTCCAATTTTAGGATTTAGGCCATCATCTATTGGTGCCATACCGAAATCGCTCATGATTGCAAGCAAAGGTTAGATCTGACAAGAAAATGGCGAACGGAAAAGAGAGGCGGATAAAACAGGAAATTTTTGTGAAGTGGGGGAGAGGAAAACTAGAGGCAAATGGCAAATAATGAAAATTGCGAGGAGATTAGATTTGTGATTAGGAACCTGGTATATGTTGAAGATCCTCCCTGGCAATGGCACCAGAAATTCCTTTTAATGTCGCTTGAAGCTACGTCGGTATTTGCCCTAAGAGGAAGGGATGATGCAGCACAATGGCGGTAGGTATTTCCCTCAAATATGAAACCAAGGTTATCGAACCAGTAGGATAACCAAGCAACACAACGTAAACAGCCCCTGCACACAGATAACAAATCCTCGCAACTCGACGTATTAAAGGGGTTCAATCCCTTTCGGGTAACGGTGCTAGAAATTGGCAAACAGACGTGAGAGAGTTGTAAATATTGATAGATCGAACGCCAAATAAAATAAATTGCAGCAACGTATTTTCCGGTTTTTGGATTAATAGATCTAAAAATAAAATAGATCATGAAGGCAAATAATACAACAAATACACCCGGGGGCCGTAAGTTTCACTAGTGGCTTCTCTCGAGAAAAATAGCAAAGTGGTGGGTGAACAAATTACTGTTGGGAAATTGATAGAACTTCAAATAATTATGACGATATCCAAGAAATGATCATTATATAGGAATCATGTCCAAGATTAGTAGACCGACTCCTGCCTGCATCTACTACTATTACTCCACACATCGACCGCTATCCAGCATGCATCTAGTGTATTAAGTTCATGGAAAAACGGAGTAATGCAATAAGAACGATGCCATGATGTAGGCAAGATCTATCTATGTAGAGATAGACCCCATTGTTTTATCCTTAGTAGAAACGATACATACGTGTCGGTTCCCCTTCTGTCATTGGGATCAAGCACCGTAAGATCAAACCCACTACAAAGCACCTCTTCCCATTTAAAGAAAAATAGATCAAGTTGGCCAAACAAAACCCAAATATCGGAGAAGAAATACGAGGCTATAATAAATCATGCATAAAAGAGATCAAAGAAACTCAAATACTTTCATGGATATAAAAAGATAGATCTGATCATAAACTCGAAGATCATCGGATCCCAACAAACACACCGCAAAAGAGTTGTATCATATGGATCTCCAAAGAGACCATTGTATTGAGAATCAAGAGAGAGAGAGAGATGAAGCCATCTAGCTACTAAGTACAGACCCGAAGGTCTACAAAGAACTACTCACGCATCATTAGAGAGGCACCAATGGAGGTGGTGAACCCCATCCGAGATGGTGTCTAGATTGGATCTGGTGGTTCTGGACTCTGCGGTGGCTAGATGATTGTTTCGTCGACTCCCCTATGGTTCTGGAAATATTGGGTTATTCATAGAGCAAAGAGGCGGTCCGGGGGGCACCCGAGGTGGGCACAACCCACCAGGGCACACCTGGGCCTCCTAGCGCACCCTGGTGGGTTGTCCCCTCCTCGGGACTCCCCCCAGGTGCAACCAGAGCCCAACATGTTCCTTCTGGTCCATAAAAAATCTCCGTAAAGTTTCGTGGCATTTGGACTCCATCTGATATTGATTTTCTGCGATGCAAAAAACACGGAAAAAACAGGAACTGGCACTTGGCACTATGTCAATAGGTTACACTACAAAAAAATACACTTCCGTGATGATACGTGTTTGTCACAGTAGGTCGCTTTTTTGTCATGCATGTACATCCATGAAAAATTTATGACATAATCAAGATAGTCATACCTGTGCTGTCGTAGAAGTTTTCCATGACATTACCAAAATTATCATCACGGAAGTGTCCACTTCCATGACAATAAATCACGCGTCACAGAAGTGCTTCCGTCAAGGGTGACCGACACGTGGCATCCACTGTAACGGAACGCCGTTAAGCTATCGGGTCGGGTTTTGAATCCGATAACCCGTTAACGGCGACAACCAATGGGGATTTCCACGTGTAAAATCATCATTGGCTAGAGGAGACACGTGTCAACTCATCCAATGGGCGAGACGCGCCTATGATATGTTGACACGTGGACCGGCCCATCAAGTTTAAATGGGCCGGTCCAACTGATGGCCCACAAGATTTTGCGTACCATAATGGGCCGGCCCAGCTAAAGGCCCACGAGATTTTGCGGACCATAATGGGCTGGCCCAGCTAAAGGCCCACAAGATTTTGCAGGCCATAATGGGCCGGCCCAGGTAAAGGCCCATAAGATTTTTGTGTGCTGTAATGGGCTGGCCCAGGTAAAGGCCCACAAGATTCTTACGGATCATAATGGGCCGGCCAGCTAAAGGCCCACGAGATTTCGCCGACATTAATGGGCCGGCCCAGCTGTAGGCCCACAAGATTTTGAGTACCCTACTAGGCCGGCACATTAACTTCCTACCATGTTTTGGGCCAAATGTCGGCCCATATTTGATCCGGTCCATTAATGGCCTGCCACGCGCCGGGCCTAATAGTGGCCCATATGAGATCCGGCCCGTTAAAGGCCTACCATGTTCTGGGCCAAATTATGGCCCAGATCAGGTCCGGCCCGTTAAGATGCTTTGGGCTCAAATATGGCCCATATCAGATTCGGCCCATCAACTGGACACTATGCTTTTGGGCCCACTTGCTAAAGGCCCACTTAGTAATTCGGCCTGATATTAGTTTTGGCCTGTTAAGGGCCCGTTTAACATTTCGGCCCTATATTAATTTCAGCCTGTTAAAAGCCCGTCATATAGTTGGGCCTAACTACGGCCCGGTTTGCATCCGGCCTACTCGCAGCCGATATCTGATTGGGGCCAAACAAGGACCGAGACAATTTTTCGGCCTGTTAAAAGCCCGTGATTTGATTCGCACAATCATGGGCCGGGGTTCATTTCGGGCTGCTGCCGGCCCGTGAGCTGATCGGCACGTTTCAGGCCCAACCTACATCGTGATTGCATGACGGCCCGATTATGTACCGTAATTTTACGGTTTGGCCGGTTTACTGCGAAGACAGGATATATATACAGTAAAATGACTGCAACATCTTGAATAATAAAAAACCTAGACTATACAATAAAGAAATTACGGCATATTACATCCACTGGGCATCAAAGTTCGCCACTATGATAATAAAGCACAAGCAGACAACAGATTAGATACACTGGGCATCAAAGATCGCCACCAGTGAAAATAAACACACTGACAAAATAATATACAAAACCGACAGCACTTCAATAGAGGTCAAGAAAGGTTAGCCCTGCTGGGGAGCTGCAGGGCAAGCAACTGAGCAAGATGATGAGACTGCGCTTGTTCAACACTTGTATCTTCCTCACTCTGAAAGATAAACAAGCAGACAGATGATAGGTTTTGCACATAAAAGTATCAGTGCTGACAATTCATCGCATTTGTTACTGACTAATAAAGCGACACAGTTTAAATTTGCATTAACACAATATGGTATTGTTCAGGTCAAGACATGGCAGGAAATGACATTGTGAAGGAGTTGGCAGCTTCACGACACCACTGGATTACAGATCAAGAACTTATAAGTATCAATGGTTAGTGTGCTGTCAATTTATACCATTTCAGATTGGCAAACAAAGAGACGGTTTAAATAATAGTAGAATGATATGACATTTTTCATAGTTAAGACATTGCAGAATATGACATTGTGCTGTAGTGGGTAGGTTCACCACACCATTGGATTACATATGAAGAATAGAAGCATACATGCAGTGCAAAAGAAGATCACTTGCTCTGTATAGTTTAATTTACATGGTATGAAGAAGGAACTTGGTTGTACAACTGAAAACTTAAATTGAGAAAGGACGAACTTTTGTTTATGAACTACATATAATAAACTTTAAACAAGCAATTTGATGCAAACACCAAAAATAAACAGCTGTTGCAGTCATGCCTAACCAAATATATACAACAAAGTTTGAAGGCTTGAGATGGAAAAACTTACATTATTGGTGAAGACAGGCTCTATAAAGGCCTTGTCCATGCTGATGGGGGGGGCAATTCAAGAAGTTTACCACAAATCTTCTTCAAAAGCATTGCCTTTATTCTACATTTGTTAAGAGTAAATATAGATGTGATAATATACGAAAAAATGGAGAATATTTAAGATAAGATGAAGAGTGATGCTACATAACCAAGTAGCTATAAATGTAAGTGCAGCGATACAGGCAAAAGGTACAACCAAGAGCAATGCACAGCTAAACTTCTTCAGTACCAACCTTATGGTAAGAGTAAATATAGATCTGATGTGTAGAAAATGGAGGGCAAAGGAAAATAAGCTGCAGAGTGATGGTACATGAACAACTACCTGTCATTATAAGTACACTGATAAAGGACAACATGTACTTACAAGAGCAATGCAGAGCTAAAAAAACATTGGCATTGGATATATTCTACACTAATGTAACCATTCATACAGATCAGATAATTTGGAGCGAACAATTGATAAGCAAGCTATCATGCATACTGCTGTCACATAATGAACCAGGTATGTATGCAAGTACAGTGATACAGGACAACAGGTACTAACAAGAGCAAAGCAGCGGGCAGCATATTTGCGATATCCTGTCGTTCTTGTCAAACCGGAGTTCTTCTTCGAGCAGATTTCCTGCAAAAAAGATCCGTAAGGCACATGCGGAAAAGTAGAAGTTCAAATTGTCATGTGATTTCATAGACAGTACCTCATCCTGGGAACGAGACCAGTGCATAACAAGGTTTTTCCATTCAATGTCTTCTAAATTTAGCACAGGAGACTTCACCGGAAATTCGTTTATAGACTTGCCATCAAAGTGTGATTTCCTCAGGTAACACCGATACTGCTGCAATGCTTCCTTGAAAAGCACAAGCAAGCTTTGCTCGTCATGACTATCCAGATTGACCCTCGCCTAGTTACAACAATGTAATGTAAATCATTGATGTGTTCAATCAGCAGAAAACAGGAAAATAATAACCATGAATAATAGCACTTACACGTAAGTTGGACAGGAAGATGTGAAAATGGTGTTTGTCTTCACAATAATCTTCCCATGATGGGAATATATGCACGTAGTCCCTAACAACATTGAAAGCATTGTCTTTTAAACTGGGAATAAATGGAATGGGGTTCCAATCTGCAGGAATTGGCCGTCTCTGCAGTTGGGATAGGTCTTCGGCCGGTGGACTTGCTGTACTTTTTGCTGGAGTGGGATTTTTCTGTGGTACAGCTGGTGCTATGGCAAATGAAATCGGTATACCTTTTGCTGGAGTGCAGGTCCTGTGTGGTGGGGCTAGTGGTGTGGCCAGTGAAGTATGGGTACAGTCTGCTGGAGTCGGTCCTACGTTTTGTGTCACTGGTTGTACAGCCAATATAAGTGGGGTGCTGTCTGATTTCTCCGGCACCACCACGTTTTTCAAGGACTTTGCTGGTGCTCCTTCAGGTTCGGCAATCACCCTCTTCCTTTTTGATGTCTGATGCACCAGAACAACATTTGAGTGGAAAAACATGGTACGATGACAGATGGAATATGTATTGATAATGGATGGGCATGGCATCTCGACATATATGATGAGTAAACTAAGCAGATGGCGGTGCAACAAAGTAGAAGAAATGCAAGACAACATATGCAAGATACGCGCAATCAATAAAACCTTGCCAAATTAGAACAGGCACCTTGATGGGTGAACAGGACAGGCCATCTGCCTTTGACTCCTCGAGGTTAGAATAGTCATTAGGATGATATTCTGAACAAGAATCAACAGGTGGGGAGCGTACGAGTTTCATTGCTTCCAGAATGGCACTCAATGCCTTGGTGCCAATTTTGTAAGTCATTGCAGTGTTCCATAATATTCTTCTGATGCGCGGATTCTGATATTCACTGTAATTGCGTATGATATCTGAGAACCATGAAAACATAAATAGTTGTGAGATTATCTTTGTAATGCAGATGATATTCTAATATAGGGGCGCCCCTGTAAACACTTGTGTGCTATCACTGGATTCTGATGAGAGAGCTCATGTGTGCTGTAATATGGTGCGTGCATTTATATAATCTGGCACAAGTACACAAAAATAGGCTCCAGAAGTAAGGATAGCTAGTAGATGATAGGTTCATAATATACTGTATAGAGAGTTTATTGCCAAACCATGATAACAAGAGCACACAGCAACTAGGCAGATCATAGTGTACATAACAGGGGTACACCATAACCAGGATATATAAATCGGGAAAGTGGAACTGGCTGGAAATTACAGTATTGTATTGCCGCTAGTAATTGAAAGCCTATCGATCACGTACAGGCCAGCTCTATCAGCTGTTAGGCTGCAGATGTCCCTGCTCCCCTTCCTGACAAGGAACATACTGTGCTTCCCATACAGAACACCGCACGGGCCGCCGGCCGAACCACCGGCCCCATCGCCTGTGTTCCTCCACCACCCCCACCCCCGCCCCCACCCTCGTCGAGTTTTCTTCGTTCGACGAGGCCCCACCACCGCCCCCCACAACCACCATCCCCACCCGAGCCCCTTCGATCGCACCAGCGAGCTCTGAAAAATCGACTGACCCAATTTTGAAATTTAGTCTACTGTGATTTAACTAGTGTGGAATATAGAAGGGGAAAACCATGAGCATTGTGAGTATGGTGTTGAGCGTGCCATGGTAGATCTGAAGGTGCAAACCGGACAAAGGCAACTTCGCAACCAAGACAAGAAATCGGAGTAAAGCAGTGGCGATCTATTTTCTTGCTGCGATAAATAAGTTGAGCAGATACGAAAGAGTACCGCCTCTGGTGCGGCGCCGTGTACGCATCTGCTGAGAATTTGACGGTGCTGCGGTAGCGATGGCTGTCGACGGCGTGGAAGCAGATCTAGGAGGGTAGACGGTGGCGGCGGGGCGCGGTGGACGAGACGGTCGTAGGAGCGGCGCCGGCAAGGTGGACGACGGCGGGGATGAAGCGAGAGGACGGGATGCAAGGATCCCGGTCCGAAGCCGTGGATGAGAGAGGTCGATCTCTTGTAATGGACGGCGGCGTCGGGGTATCAGCTCCGGCATGGTGGAGGAGGACGGCGGTGGATGGGGTGGCGGACGGCGGCGGCGGACGGAGGAGGGTGGGGTGGAGAGGGTGTTTTGGCGCCCACGAGTACGAATGGGGAAAAGGGAGGTAGAGAGGAAGGGGGAACCATGTATTCAGGGCGCGCTTGTCTCAAATGCGAGGAAATTTACAAACTTAGCCCCCGTTTCAAATTTCTACTACATCACAGCAACACTAGTCGGTTGGGGATAGGACGGTAATCTCGCATACACCGAATATTTGCCGACGAGAGTTTGTTTTTGGCGCCCACCGTGTATGAATATGAATCGGGGAGGGAGTCGATTTCGGCCGAGGACACACTGTGTTTTGGCGCCCACCGTGTATGAATCCGGGTGAGAGGCGGTTACGTCACGTTTGGGTGAAATTACAAACCTACCCCTATCGAAACCTATAGAAATCCAGCATATAGGCTTTGCGTGGCAGGGATAGGCAGTAGTGATTTCCATCTCGCAGATTTTGGTTTCGGGCGGTTACTGCGACTTTCCCCGCTTCGTTCAAATTTTGCAGAGTGCACGTTTACCGTGCCAACTCAATTCGAATCCCGTTTGTATTCTTTTTTTTCGGGCGGGATCCATTTTCAATTGGAATTACATTCTATATACATCATTTTTTATATATACTTTCAAAAGCACAACAAAGAATTCTGCTCCTTTATATGTATAATATGATTTACAAATACAACGATCTCGAAATCTTAAGGTTGAATTCGAAAAAATTTAACCTAATTATGTTCTACTAAAATGTATGGATCAGTAATATCTACATATTAAATAACATAGATGTGCGTGAATTCATATGAGTATGCATGTTTGATAGATCAATTTTGGTTCGAGTATGGATTACATGTATCATCATCTCGAATTCAAATATTTGAATCCCTTTTTTGTTCACTCCTTTCACGCCCATCTCTCTCGCATGCATGCTCCTTCAGGTAGCTATCACTCTCTTTTCTCCAGCTCACCCGCACGCTCACTTCATGTTGCTCCTATCCTCGCAAACATGGTCTCTCGAGGTCTCCCTTGAGAAGTGTCACACTCTCCCTATCATTATACATTACACGGTTTTCATTATCTCTCACGTCTCTACTGTTCTCTGGTATCACTCGGTACCTAAGCTTTCTTTTTCACCGCCAAACACACAGTCTCCACTCGTCTTTCACTTTGTCTTTCTCTCTATGGGATTCTCTCACACACCCTATATGTCTCTACATATGACTCATACCACTAAAATTACTCTCTCTATCTCTCCTGTAGACACAACATTTGTTGCGGTCTCCTTTTCGTCTCCATCCCAGACTGACATTATTCATTTGTTTACCGATCAGACAACCCCGACTACCGTCTCCCTCTCTCTCTCACAGACACACACACACAACTCCTGCTTCCACTCCCCTTCCCGACTACCATCTCTCTCTCACACACACAAAACTCTTGCTTTCGCACCCCGACTCGTATTTCTCTCACAAACATTTATCGACTAGCTAGCCTCTAGATAGGTTTATACACCCGCACACTCGTGCTTCCACCATCGCATACATGTCTCTCTCCCGCTCCTTGTATCTATGTAGATTTTTCTTCCCTTCTTGAGACACGCCCTCTCGATCGTGCACACACACACTATCGCCTCATTTTAAGCTGATACCTATCGCACACACACTCCTTGTGTCTTTGTCACACATGCACTCCGTCCTCCTCCACTCGCCCTCTCTCTCACACACATGGGCTTTTTGCAACAACTAGCAAGATGCCCATGCGTTGCACGGAACATCAAGATGCATTTGTATGAGTAGTTTATCTTGTGGGGGAAAAGGATGAACGAGGGAAGGCCTTATTTGCAAATGTGGAGAGGGGTGTGGGTATCTTTTTGCAAAATTGCCATAGTTTCCTTCCTATCCGTCAGATATAGATCGGACGGCCTATATTGCAGGATGGCAGGCACACGATCATCACCGACAATGCTTATTATAAGAGTAGGGATAAAAAAATAGAGTTGGTGATGATGGTGGGCCTACCATCCTGCAATGTAGGTCGTCTGATTTATATCTGACGGATAGGAAGGAAAATATGGCAATTTACCCGCACTCTTCACCACATTTGCAGATAAGGCCTTCCCTCGTTCATCCTTTTCTCCCACATGATCCTGATGTTCCGTGCAACGCACGGGCATCTTGCTAGTAAGAGTAGAAATTAGACATATACCACTTCTCGAATCTTGAAACCAACAACATTCCTCCCTTATCTCATCAAAACCGCCAAAGGAATATATTTTGAGTGAAACATAACATATTTTTAGTGATATACGTATTTCAAAGCTAGACTTTTTTTCTATCAAATCGGTGAATATGTATTAATGATTAATCTACTTTGATTGTGTGGCAACGCATCGGCACATTGCTAGTAGTTATTATAATTTTTTGGACACCAGACAAATGGTGGAGTACATATACGAAGAGAAGAGGCGCACGCACGCAGTCGGCCTCTCGCTGTCTCGCACACATGAGTGTTACGTAAAGGCGACGTTAACAAATAAACTCTAAAACCCTAGGGGCACGATTGCTGCATTCGCGGGTACCGGGTACGTGGTGGAGCACCTTTGTAGGAATAGTCAGCTCGCGTGATAATTTGATCCGTAGGAGTTGGTGGTCGGGACCACAGGTGAACGACTTGGAGCGCGGTGGCTCACCAGTTGCCACAGATCGAGTAGCCACGTTTAAAATATCGTTTTTTAGCGGGGTTAAGAGTTCCGATTTTCAATGGCGCGTTATAAGTAGTAAGTAGTTTTTAGAACGATTGGTATGGAGCGAAAATGGAATTCATAGTACTACGTACCTCCTTGGCGTATGGTTGTATGGTTTGTTTTTTCGATGGAGGTTGTATGGGTTTATGTTGCGAGATGTTGAACCTGGTAGTTCTAGGGCAAATACTATGGTTTAGATTTAGATGCTGGTTTTCTTTAATGAAAATCGGAAGGGGAAACCCTTCTTCGATTAAAAAAACTACTACCTCCATTCTGGTTTACTAGTCCCCATCGTACTTTGGGTCAAAGTTTGTCCATGAACTTTACTTGTAAAATGTGAATGGAAAACGAGATTTTGTTATACCCAAACAAAAAATGACTGGAGGGAGTGATTGATCTGACACGGACGCGACCTCTCATAGCACAGGCATTGAACCGGCGTGCCGGCCAAGAGGGCCGCACTCGCTGCAGGCCCGGCTGAGCACGCCTCCTCGCCGCGTGCAACCAGCTTAAGACTGCCCCGCCTGCCTTCATTGAATCCGCGCGTGTGCCGGCAACACGTCCTTCCGCGAGCCGGCAGGCATTTTAGAACACAAAAAATGACTAAAATATAATTAATTTACGCATGGTCTTGACTTGTTGTGCTCGCACTGGTAGCAGGAACTAGTAGAGGATTTTCTTTATTTATAACTCTCCTCACTTTTTTTGGCTTTGAAGCGAAACATGGTTGTGGACATTATGTATGAATGTGTAGATATCTGCGAACATGAGTTTGATGTGGAAGTTGAACTTGGAATGTCGGGCTTGCGCATGAACTATACCATGTCCAATGCTTCGTCTGTTATTGTTTGGAAAGTAATTGCTGTTATTACATGACCCAAAAAAACATTTTGTGCCACATCAGTAGATGCACGGACATCACAACAGGCATGCTGACTGGATAAACATTTGAACCTAGCTATTATGAAGGAAATTTTGTATTGACAACAGTTTTAGATAGCAGGAGACGCCTAGCCTGCTCTGCCTCTGCTAGCTTATTTCTGGCTTCTTCCATCTCTTCTTTGGCTTGGGTGAAGAGAGCATCTGATTGCTCTTTTCGCTTCTTCAGGAACTCAGCTACATTCTCAAGGGCTGCTGCACGCTTTCTTTCAGCCTTTACTAATGCCACGAGGACACGAACAGCTGACGACTCCACCTGGCTTGTGTGTAATCCAGCATCATCTGGGAATTTGCACCTTGTGTCTAATCCAGCATCATTAGGGAACTGGCACCTTGTGTGTAATCCAGCCTCATTTTGGAAACATGATCTCGAGGTTGACCATACTTCCCTCCTCGCAGGAACTGCATCCTGACATGAAGTTACTTCTTTTTTAGATCAATACTCAGAGCAACCTAGATCCATTTAGTAGAAGCCAGATAAACAGAACTCGGAGAAGTGAATTCAAAAGGAAAAAATAAATAAAAACAGACTACAAGGTGAGAACACCCACTTCCTACATCAAGCTAAAAACGAAAGCATTAGGACGATTAAGACTCTTCTTATTACACATCGAAGAACACCACGCTTAAGAGAAACAGAAACTACAACATATACACATCGAAGAACACGAGGCTACACGAAAGTAATTGAAAGGGTGTTACTTACCAAAGCTCGTTTTACAGGTTCGGTGCAGCTCCTCTTTAACTTGCCACGCTCCTTGAAGATGTCCCGAATATCCCGTGTTTGGTCTTCATTGCTCCTCTGCATGTTCGCACTCGTGGTTTTAAAATCTCAACATGGCAAGAAAAATATACTACTAGTAATACTCGCGCATCTTGTGGGCAACATTAAAGCACTCGTCTGCCATGTTAGAGCATCTCCAACAAGATAAACTACTCATACAAATGCATCTTGATGCGTGCAACGCATGGGCATTTTGCTAGTTCTAAAAACCTTTCCATCATTTGCCACACTACTGGTTGCAGATGAAAAACCTACCCAAGCACAGCGCGATACAGGAGCGACGCACAATTACAAGCTGATATTCTGTTGGACAATGGAGGCTATAACCAATTACTTTTACGGGAACAATAGCACCCAGGAAATTTGAAGGGTAGGTATGAAACTGCACATGTACTGCTAAGTGATTCAATACACACATTACCAATCGAGGAGGAGAACGATGGTCGCGGCGGCCTCTGTGAGTCATGGTCGGCAACGGGAGTCAGTTCATTGTCCATGACGGTGGTACTTCTGCGCTTGGCGTCGGCTTCGGGAAGCAGATCCGAGACCGTGGAAGACGATGCCGGGGAAGAGGCTCCGTGTACGACGACGACGGTGGACCGGCTCCAGTGCGGCGTACGAGGTCGTCGATGAGGCAGATGCGCTGCGGTGGACGAGTGCGCCGATGTAAAGGGGAGGAGCACGAAGGCTGCGGTGCCGTGGAGAAGTCTATTTTGCGGTGGGGATAGAAAATGGGGAGTATTCAGGTGTACTACTCTGGGTGCCGGGGTGGGGTTGGCTGGGTAGGGTGAACCTGAAGTTACGAAAACAGCCCCCTACCAAGCGTCATCTGTAGGCCTGTTCCGAAGGCTATGATGGTAACTTCCCACTGCTCGAATCAGGGTCGCGGGAGATTTTCCCGCCGACCTCAAAATTTTGTGACACTGGACTCCCCGTGTGGCGTGTTGAGTGATTCGGCTAAGCAACTAGCGAGTAGTAGTAGTAAACTCTGCATATTAGGTTTGACCGAAGTCAAACTTCCTAAAGTTTGACCAAGTTTATAGAAAAATATAAACATTTACCATAACAAATATGTATGATGTGAAAGTACATTCAATAATGAATCTAATGGTATTTATTTGTTATTGTATATGTTAATATTTTTTGTTATAAGCTTTCTGAGAGTTTACAAAACTTGACTTTGACCAATGCTAATACGCGGACTTAAATAAAAACGGAGGGAGTACACATTTGTTTTCTTAGTTTGTAGTGAACTAATCATTTGTTGAAATTGTGAAATAAATATATTAGGCTATTGACTTCGAATGTAATGGTCTATACAATTCAATAGTTACAATCGTTGTCGAATCCCAAGATGTATACAAGGTCTATAGTACTTCACAACATGCTCAAACTCACATAATCCCAGTCAAATGAGAATCTAAATGCATTTCATAGTTATTACTTTGTAGGATGCAACAAGAACAACCATAACTCTACATCAGCCATTATAGAAGCAACATTTTGACATATCCCAATGTGTGAATGAAACATGCAGAGAGAGCTTTTGAAGATGGAGCAGATAGGGCGGGAAAGATTGTATGTATGTGGATGAGAGAGTAGGAATCAAACCTAATGAGACAGAGAGAGAGAGAGAGAGAGAGAGAGGAAGAAGTTAGGTCTGTGAGAAGATGCATACATGTAATATACATGAGATGCGTGTGCATCTAGATTCTGTATACGTGGAAGGAGAAGAGACAACATGTTTGATGAGAGAGCAGGAAAAACATGGACGAGAGGGGAAGGATCTCGTGGGTTGAGGGATTGAAAATTTTGTGCGAGGGAGAGAGGGATTGGTAATTTTGTGCAAGAGAGAGAGAGGGCGGGGGGAGGAGTCAGTCAGCCGTCGTCACATCACCCTGCTTCCAAACGACCCCGCATTCTCTAGCGCGGTGTGGTCGCCGTCTTCGATCTGCTCGTTGCTCTCTTTGAAGATTGAGGTGTTGTGCATGTTGGGGTGCAAAGAAGCACAAGCGAGAGTGGTCGCCGTATAACCTTGGATGGGGATGAATTGTGTGCTCAGGGGAGTGTGTGTGTGTGTGTGTTGTGCTGCGTGTCTCTCTCTCTCTCTGTGTGTGTGTGTGTGTGTCAGATATTGAGAGAAAATAAACCTAAGGAGAGAAATGGGTATTCACGAAGAGATTGTGCGGGCCTTGAGGTGGGCAGGGGCCGGGTGAGGGTGTCAAAATGTGCGCGTTGATGCATGTGTTGCATGGAACCGTGCGAGGGACGGACGAATCGATAGAGATGGTTGTTGTGTTACGGATGCTCCTCTCTCTCTCTCTCTCACACACACACACAAGTAAACTAGAAGACCGTTCTCTCATCTATACACAACGTATCAGGATCTGTCTATGTCTCACTCACGCATGATCATTTGCACATTCACACCTCTCTATGTCTGTATCACACGCACACCGTCTCCACATTGCCCTTCCGCCACAACACACATATGGACACATACACACGTTCTCTCTCAGTCACTCACACAAAATCAGTATTAAAAAAAACTAGGGCGCATCTAAAACGTCCAAATCCAAATAAACATGAACTGCAGCTAAATTCAAATATATGGAAATATTGCAGTGTCAAGAACTTTCACAGGAAAAAAAGTTGAGTAATACTCGAGGATTATTTTCACACACACAAAAAGGTTCGGTGGATGTCCTTCGAGCGCGACACGGTGACGCACCGTTCGATCGACCGCGCGGCCGCGGTTCATGTGCTTGCACAGTTTTCCGTATCCTGGCTGTGGTACTAACTAATAAAAGTGCTTCCTAAGTCTAATGTTTACGTGTACTAGTACGGTTTTCTTTTTAAGTTTGACCAACCTTATATTTAAAACTAAAGTAAGCTCCCACACGCGCACTCATCAATATGCCGCCGCCGCCGTTGCGCATGCCGGCGCCCGCCTGCTCCGGCCAACAATTTCTCGCCCATCACCACTGTGTCGCCGCCATCCCTGTGCCATGAAGCCGAAGGCTCGCCCGCTCACGTTGTCTGCAGTCCCTCCTCGCGATGCTGCCACGCTGCCAAGCATGCGAGCAGCTGGTGGAGCCGCGTCTATGCACGCAACATACGAAGAGGAGGACGAGCGCGTGCTCCAACACGCCGGCGAGGAGGAACTAGCGTGTCATTGTCGTCTCCGCCCGCGCGGAGGAGGCGCGCATGGTGGCTGTCGTAGCGGAAGCCGGTCGTGCGCGTGTCGAGCCCGCAAACCGGGTGTGGACGCGAAATCTACCTTCGAGACCTTGAATGCCACGTGTATGCTGCAATCTGAAGGAGCAATTTGGGTCAGTCGAGTCATGTGAGCCGTTTGATGCAACATGGATGGCTAGAAGGGCTTCTTCCACCTCTTCTACCGTCTTCTTCTTTCGCACCGTCGAACTTCTTTCACAAATCGACTGACCCAAATTATACTACTAGTAGGAACGTATTAAGTACAGTAGGAACACGAAGATACGAGCAGTAGTACCAACTTCAAGAAGAACAGTAGTAAGACATGGTACTAGTACTACTGTACATACTAAAGAGTTCAAATAACGAGAAAGAACATAAACATAGTTCTGCTGGGGCCTCGGCACAACACACCCTTGAAAATAAACTAATAAGCAACTAGTCCGCTTGACACTGGAGTAGAACCAGCATGAGCGACGACACTGCCACCTATTTGGAGTCCGAGTCCATGTCCTCGACTTCATCCTCGTCCCTCTTCCTCTTCCTCTTCGCCGACGCTTCTTTGCTTGAACCAGACACTGAGCTCTGCTTCTCCATCCAACCCTTGTAGATATTTAAACAAAGGTAGGCATCCATTGCTGCGTATAGGATGTGATCTTCATCTAATGTCTTCGACTCCCATGCATGATGAAACTCGTGATGAGGTTTCTCCAGTTTAGCGTACGAAGGATCAATCATGGCTGCTTCCAGGGTTAGCATTGAAGGTTGAGAGGAGGACACCAGGCCTGCCTTCTGGAGATCGAAGGGCTGGCCTACAACGAGACCTATCCGACGCAGGACGTTACTGTCGTTCTTAAAGCCTACAGTAATGAATTTCACTCTTTTGTCCTTGAGGAAGTTCTTAAAATCCTGGCACTCAACGTCGGCATGGCATATGTGGTAGACCAAGCAAACGTTATGTACGCAAACCTGGATCACGGCGGGCTTCTTCCTCTCTTCGTCCTTTAGATCCTTCTCTCGCCCCAGGACTGTGGTGTACTCAACATCTAGCCCAGCGACCCACTCATCCGTTGAACTGTTGAACATGCGTAGGAAGCGAGCAAGCCATGCTTTCACCGTCTCGGATCCACGTGTGTAGATGACGATGAACTGATTGCCGGTGATGGCTCTAACCTGGTACTCAGCGGCGACCATGGAGATTTGGGAGGCCATGGATTTTGGAGGAGGGTTAGGAGAAGTTGAACTATTGTACCCTGCAAAAAAAACAAGGAGCGAACTAATGTGAAAGGACGGGACGAGTAGGGCGCCCGAACGGCGTGGAGTTGCTGGCTTTCCCGGTGGATAAATGGCTGCAAGCCCCCAAAGAGTTCTCGAGAACTATGCGGGACCCACTAGATGTCATGTCTACTAGACCCATATCGTAGGCCTGACGGTATAGCTTCTGCCTGTTCGCACGCCATGCGGACGCATGGATGTACCTTCACTTAATTCCGTCAAACGTCACGCCTCCCATGACCTTCGCCTCCCTCGTGCGGTCGCGCCCTTGGAGACTTCGACCGGCTATAAATGAGCATTTTTTTGCCTTTTTTTAGACAAGCAATTTTTTTGCCTACTCCCCATGCATGATACTGCCTCTCGTCCTTTTTACTCCTGTCAACTGTTTGCAAAGTGTTTGACCAAATTTATACTTTTTTTGAACACCACCTTATATTAATTAACCAGCCACACCAGTACACTCATTCGATACAATATTCCCAAAACACTTAGGCGCGATGCATTAACTTCTACCTCGTTTCTTGTTTCTTGACATATCGACCAATAGGAGATGTGGGTGTGCATGCTTTTAATGACTTGAGACTACCAAACACGACATGCAGTGGTTAGTTCATTGCATGCAATGCTATTAATTAGCAAATAAACATTAAGATCTCTCGTTTTCCCCTCCTCCTTGGTCACAGTGCACAATCTAAGATGACTTGCTCACCTAGACGGAGGGAGTACTGATTATAATGAGTATAAGAACTACGTTTTATAATGAGTGTAAAAATATTGATTTGACATTGTGAATGTTGACACATTGTGGAATAATTTTTGAAGTCTGCAAAAGTACTCAACTAGTGCTATCGTTCTCCACAAAAAAATGTGTTTACCAATGCATGCATGAACACTAGTTACTCTAACCCCCTCTCTTCTTTAATTCTTTGCCACATTAGCATGTTTGCTATTCCCGTGTGCTAAGATACCACCATTATGGCTAGCCTTAATCATCGCATGCAATAATTTAGTGCACCTTGAAATATGAACATGTGTGGGGCGTGTTTGTTTTTAATGACTTGAGACTATACCTAGCCCGGCATGCAAGATGACTTATTATGCACCGTTCCCCATACCTGCAGGAAGCCTATTCGTCTCCAAATGTTTTCCTCTCCATGTGTGAAAATAATATGCCTGCCAAACTCTCCTTCTCCCTCCGGCGGTCCCACCACTTCACCCCATGTGAAAAAATCTGCATGCATGACTCTCCTCCCCCCACGCTCGTCCAATGCGTTGTGACCATCAATATTTCCACCCCTTCGCTCCCCCGTAATTTACTCCAACAAATATGCCCATGTAGTTGTTACTTAACTGCAGGTGCATTCAGTCACTGACATATGGGCCCAACATGGGTCTGGCCCACATGTCAGTGACGCAACTGGACCTGCAGTTAAGTCAGTGCAGCTGAGTCCATATCTTACGTAGGTGTGCCATTGCTCGCTATAAATACTGCGCCTCCCACGACATCGCTATCTCCTCCCCCTCACGTTCATGTTCATCGCTATCTCCTCCCCCTCCCTCTCAGGTCGACCACCATGGCATCGCCCCTCCCAAGCCCTAGGAGCCCCTCGCAGCACCGCACGGATGGTCACGCGTCGCTGTTCCGTTCCTCGCCGCCACTAGTCGAGCAGGACACGTCGGTGTTCCGCTCCTCGCCTCTACGCGATGCGTCGCCGTTCCATTCCTTGCCGCCACTAATCGAGGAGGATGCGTCGGCGTTCCACTCCTCGCCATGACGCGTCGAGGTGGACGCGTCGGTGTTCCCAATCTCGCCAGCACGCGTGCCGGAGGACGAGTCGGCTCCCTGCTACAAGGAGAACGCCGCGCCGCCCGCCGAGCCCCCCGGCCTTGAGGAGCTTTGGAAAGAAATGGATGTCGCCTTGTGGGAGGCTTTGCCTCCAGCAGAGCGCGCCAAAATAGAGGCGGAGAAGAAGGCCGAGGAAGAGAAGCGCACCACGAAACAAGCTGCCTGGGAGGCCTATGTCGCGTCCGAGAGAGTCAGGCAATTGGCTCTTTGGCAGAAGGCTCGTGCGAGGGCCGTGAGGGTGGCGGAGGACGCCCGTGCCGACACCCTGAGTGCAGTCGGGCCCAAGCGCCTCATCTATGCTTGGCGGTACGTGGACCGGGTGCACGCTTCCAGCGAGGAGGAGTACCTGTTGGCGCCGGATCACCACACCGATGAGATCGCGCTCGCCCGCCGGCAAGCCGCCCATCAGCACCTCGCGAGTTGCGAGGCTGAGGAAGAGGCGTTGTGTCGGTGCGCTGGGAAACGGCCGCGCACCAGGGCACTCGTGGCGCGCCGCACGTGCTCCTGCGAGCGCCGTGGCTTATAGGAGGAGTATAATTTTTGTTTTGTAAGGCGATCTCATTAGTTTTGGGACGCAAATGATAAATCTCGAATGTTCAGGAATTTTTAGCGTCCTTAATTAAGTATGTAAAAGGGAAAGTTTGGAAATGTAAAAGGGAAAAGCTGGGGAAGCCACCAAAAGAACTGGCCCTAGGAGCAGTAGCTAGGGATCGAGTGTGCGAGATGAACCGGAGAAAGTAAATGCAGAGAGATGAAATGCAAAAAAGACGGAGGGATGTGATGGTTGTTTGTCTGTTTTTTTTACCAGGCCACTTATTACTAGGAGTGGTTGGGTTTTGTGATATGAAGGCTTTACTGCCGCGCCACGAGCGGGGTGAGAGGCGAGACTCCCGTGCAGCGCTGCCCTCTACACATACTACTACTCCCTCCATCCATTTTACAGGGCCTAACTTGTCAATCTTTCGTACCAAGGCATGTCCGCAAAAAGAGGAACTGGTTTTGGGACTAGTATCTGGATCCCGTGTAATCTTGCATGCAGCCTCCTTTGAATGCCTAGCCACTGGCCTCCCTTCCTTTAATCCCTCACATGCAAATTACTCTCCTCCCTTTTCTACATGCATGCCCAACCATAATTCCTCAAATCATGCATGCCTTGGCTGAAATTTAGAGCTCGCTCCTCCTTTGAAAATATGGTGGTGCTATCCATGCATGCAAATCAATGCAACGGCCAGAGCATTTTCATGATGAAGGGACCACGCACGACTTGCAAGAGAAAATTAAGATGGAGATGCCTTGGTTAGTTCATTTGGATAGGTTTGTTCGGATATTATTTCATCTCTAGAGCTCACAAACATCCAGGTGAAATAGATAAAAAGTATCTTTTGCAAACAAAAGAATTCAACTATTCAACCTGCATCCAAAACTTGTGAAAAAATAACTCTTATTGTGCTTTGCAGGAAATGATCTTCAAGAATTAGTTTTTGAGTATCCATTGTTATACATGTTGGCTACAGATGACATGGCACTTTCTTGTAGCCAACAGTTGGCTATACTATTTAAGTATTAACCATGCCCTTATACACCTAGACGGAGGGATTAAATCAGGATGACTTGGGAGGGGCAGAGGATTCATACATGGAAGATTCTAGACTAAACCAGAAATTGATACACTTTTATTCATGTGCGATACTCCGATAGAGAAAGATCATGCATGGAAGTCTCCACATGCTTAGACAGCAGATTACATTGAGTGAAGACTAATGATCAAGATTTAACTTGAAAATGCAGTTGTCCAGGTGAATCTCCTTGGAGTCCCCGTGCACATTGTTGGAGTCCAAATAACACCATGGGTTTTCCATGTCCACATCGGCGGGAAAGTCCCAGCTCCGCAGAGTCCAAGTATGCTCGGCGTAGCTAGTGTCGCCGCCCACATGTGTAGGTATCTTCTTCTCATGCTCATAAAAGTGGTAGAAGAGCTCACCTTATAAAGGCCTACTAGCAAAATTCCAACATCGACCAGGCCGTCCATGAAACGGGAGTGGCTATAGGGGACGTTGCGCCAGTTGAATATATGAGCAAGTTACTATGAGATTTAATCCGAATAAGCACAAAATAAATCATGACGGCTATAACAAAGATGAAACTAATAATGTGGACTAGCATAGTAGTAGGATACAGAGTAGAAACATGAATTCTACCATGATTTCGAACATGAAGGACAGAAACACATACGGTGCAACGGGAGCAGCACCGTTGGCGTTGAGGTTGTCGCCCATGTCCAAACACCACATAGACACGGTCTTTGAGCACGGTTCATAGTCATTCCACGCTCGGGCATTGAAGTTTGTAATTGTTTTAGATTAGAATATACTACTCCTCCGGTGCTAGTAGTAGAGCAGAGTCCTACTCTACTACTCTACTCAAGCAAGTTAGGGCATAGCACTGCAGGGAGTACCAGTACTGTGATCACTCAAGCAAGTTGCCTGGCATCGACATGACCCTACGCTGCTGGTATGTGTCTCGTAAGTCAAGCGGCATGCTGTAGTCATCATCACCTGTCCACTTCCCGCAGCACATATTCGCTTCTCCATCTTTGTCCGCACATAATCTCGTCCAATGTTCCATCCCCGCTAAGGCGCCTCCCCCCCCCTCGTTCGAAACCCAAGCACTAACAATGGCAGAACCGAGCAGCGTCCACCGAAAGGGTGGCTGGAATTCGCTCCCCACAGAGGTAATCTAGCTCATTGTTTCGCGTGTGGACAATCTCAGTACCATGCCGCTCGCCGCGTGCTCGTCGGGGCTGTACCGTTTACTCAAAGCCCTCGGGCCGGAGCTTTTTAAGCCAGCTCCTTGCTTTCTGATGGCGCCTGGTCTTCAGAAATGGCGTGTCACGCAGCATAACGATCATAGGGTGGCGAGCATCAACCCCCTTAACTGCGATCCGATCCCCGTCAGCCTCAACTACATTAACGGTATGTACTGGGTCGGCAAGAACACGTCTTGGATGGTGCTCGTCGACGGTCACGGCAGCTGCATGCTCGTGGAGGTCTACACCCGGCGATTGATCCCCCTTCCTTCGATTAACACTGCACTGCTTTGGCACCGCGGCCCAGAATACTTGGAATCTTATAGTAGCCAACATGATAGCAAGTTTGATTAGCTCAAGGTTGTAATCTGCCAAGTGCCCACAAGATCTGCGAATTATAAAGACTTCAGGCTAATTGCGTTGTTCAACAGCGGTCTCGCCTATCTGACAGGTCACTGCGGTAAGTGGATAAATCTGCACGTCCATTGCAGGATCATATATCCTCCAAGGTTCTTTGATGCAATTGAACACAAGGGCTTCATTTACGCTGTCGACTCCTTCTATGGCTGGACGTATTGCTGGCCTACTCCAGTCATCGCTACAAACGGCTGTTACAGCAGTTTGGTACTTTCCTATGATATCATGATGGCTTTCTTATAAAAAATATTCATGCTCATAACATGTTGTTCTTAAGATTAACTAAACCAAGAGCCCTTTTTTATTTGACTCCAACTTGATATGATGTTGTAGGCCGCCTGGTGTCCCTACCCTTCCTAATCCCAGAACCTTTTAAAGAGAAGCGGCATGGCAGTTGCAGGTGGTTCCTGGCTCGATCAGACGATGGTGAAAGATTGATGATCCTTCGCATGTACCGGACGTGTTGTTTCGTGGAATACAATCACAGTCACTGCAAGGTCTTTAAGCAGGATCCCAGCTTCTCTGTGCCTTCAGGAATTTTTGACTGGAGGCTAGTAAGTAGCCTTGGTACACGCTCTCTATTTGTCGGACTGAATTATCCGATTAACCAGGAGATAACCGACAGCAAGGATCATGATGGCAGCACGGTTTCGTTCATCAGGCAAAACTGTGTGTACACAGCGTACCATGCGTCTCTGCATGCACCATACCCTGATATGTGCTGCCACGCTCTGCAGCCCAAAGTAGGAGAGAGGGTCGCAAGTATCAGAATTCGACCTGCTAGCTGGAGTTTCCCCCGTCAGGAACCCATCTGGTTCAAGCCGTTAGCCAATCTCCACAGCTTAATAAATAGTAACGTCTAACTGAGCCAGTTAGTTAGATGCGTACACTTGGTGTAGTAGGAACTTTATTTAGTTTGATGCATACACTTGTTCTTTTTTGGTAGCCCTTTTTGTAATGATGGCTGATGTTTGGTTTGGAAGAGAGAGCTGCGTCTTCACTCTTCTGGCCTGCTTGCTGCTTCTGTTGCACCCCCAACCCTGGTTGCTGCTGCTGTTTTTAATGTACAATCAGTAGTATATTTCGTCTATTGGTTGAATAAATGTGTTGTTCGAACGACAAACACAATGTTTTGGAAGCCGTTGCATGGTTCGATCCTTTAGTGCCCCGTACTGTACGTAGCGCATACTATTTATCGTACGGAACACATTTTTTTGAAACTCGGAACACATTTTCCACTTGTTGATAACATGCAGCCCACTGATGAAGGCCCAATAGAGAAGCCCATAATTAACTGGAAGGGAGGCTCTCATATGAATCCGGCCCAGGTACATGCTCATGGTCCCCTAAACATAAATAAGTAAATAAATAAATAAAGCTAAATGCCCATTCACTAGTTCTTTGGGAAAAGAGCTAGCCCAGTATTTCTTTTTGAAGAATACCCAAGCTAGGCCTATTTGTTTTCTCCGAATAACTGGGCTGCAAATCTTTCAAGACGAGGAGGGATGCATTCCGGCCTGGCTTAAGAGTATGGTCAATGTCTGTTAAAAGTAATATCAAAAGGGGTTGAAAATTCCAAGAAAATTATAGCAAATGGGATATAAGTTTCTTTTTTTGTTTTTGTTCTTCACTGATATCTTATACGTATTTCATTGGATTTAACATGACATAGTACTAATTTATTTTTAAATTTGTTTTACTATGGCTATTAATTTTTGGATTAAGAATATTTCGTTCCCCAGCAAAAATTTGTGAATTTTCAAAAATTCCCACATATTTAGTTAATTTTTTGACCCTGGTACTGACCAGAAAATGGCCAGCAATTCTAAAAATGGAAAACGGGCTACAAAAAATTCCATATGAATTAGAAAATGAGTAAAAATATAAAAATAATAGCAAATGGGCTGTACATGCCACGGATTTCGAGGCTGTCTTGTTTACGAAAGGCTTTGTCAGTGAACACACGATTCTAGCAGCAGTTAGTGTTGGATGTCCATCCAACGGCCGACATGCTTATTTAATCTCTGCTCTTCCTGCTCCAGCCGCCTAAACTAACGCCGGCGGGACTGCCTGCTCCCTCCTCTTGTGGCCCACTGTGTGTCAAGACCGCCTTTCCAATAAGACATTTATTGAAAAGCCGACCTTTGTGTTGACCAGTATAGAAGAATCCTTCTTACTGGCAGACAAAACCTTGATACAGAAATCCAGCAGTACTAAATATTATACATGGTTGAGCTGAGGATGCTCAACAATTTATTACAAGCACGCCTCTATTATACATAAAGGCGGGTATGACACAAGAGTATGGTGGCATAACTACTGACTCGTAATAAAAGTGGTGGTGGATATGTCACAGTGAGGTGGGTGACATGACTCTGAAATCTACAGCCCATCAAGCGTCGGAGTGAGGCTTGATGATTTTATTTGGTAGCGGAAGCGTATATAATACAAGTGAACAACTCCAGGGTCGCACGTGACTGACTGGGACTCCTCTAGGCGTCGGACTCGCTATCGAACTCTTCATCCATAAGATCGCCTTCGTCAACATCTGGCCAAATCAACAAGCCAGGTGAGTACTTTGAATGTACTCGCAAGATAGTTCGGACATAAGATATAACGAATGTAAACATGATGCACATGAGTAGATTAGTATGCGCAATCAAATAATAGATTTGCACTACATGGTAAATAAAAGGAAGTCAGGCGGTAGTCCTCCCGAAATCCCAATAAAATAACAGAAGACCGATCGGGTGTTTGAAGCGACGCCTCGAAAGGTAAAAGTAAATTAACATGTCGCAGTCGGGCGTCGGGGCGACACCACATAAAGGGCTTATATTGAAAAGTAAATGAAAGAATGTGCCACAGTCGAACGTCTATGCGACATCGCATAAAGGGCTTATATAAAAAGTAAATAACAATAATGCCACAGTCAGACGTTTGAGCGACATCACATAAAGGGCTTATATCAAAAGTAAATAACAATAATGCCACAGTCGAACGTCTGAGCAACATCTCATAAAGGGCTTATATCAAAAGTAGATAACAATAATGCCACAGTCGGACGTCTGAGCGACATCACATAAAGGGCTTGTAGTTTATCATTCGAATTTAAATAGCTCAGGAATTTAAATCATCACAAGGAAATACTCAACATATAATAATGAACTGGTTAGTCCATTCACATGAATAACCTTCAGCTGAGTTTACCACTCTCAGTTTCATGTTTATTCTCCGGAGACTGTCACGGGGTTGACACTGAGATTTGTCACTGAGACTGACACTGACACTGAAATGATGTCCAAGTCCTTGCTCGTGGACAGGGATACTCGAATGGTTTTGACTCTTCAGAGTTTGTACTTTCTAACCACAACCAACGGATTTCGGTAGTCAAAAGGACTAGTTCTGTTTACGGTGTTTCAGAAGAAACACGTCTAACCAGTACACACCCATTCCACATTCCGTTGCCAGGAATCACCCTCGGCAACATTCAAGAAAAACCTTAAGACGGGGAGGCCACAACCTCGAATAGCATGGGATCAAATTTATATCGCGCGCTCTAAGGGGTGCCCCCCTCTCGGTCCCAACCGGAAACACCCATGCCCCCTGACCGGATGACGGGCTTTAATCCAGGGCCATGGAACCCTCATCGCGGTCCCTCTGTTTGGTGTGTACAAGGAAAGAGGTTTGCAACTTACTAAACTGCACTCTTTGCAGAAAACATGTGGCAGCATGAAGGGGAAAAGAACGGGATTGAGACTTGACCCGTGTTAGAACTAGAGTTAACGGTTGACATAAAACTGGCATGCTTCAACAATACCAGCTTGCAACCCATCATGTCACCACATGATCGTGTTATCTTATCATCATAAGAACACATCAACTTCGAAGCTCACCTGTAGCTTGTCTTGCATGCACATAACATTCACAAATGCTTATATAAACATGCCATGAGAAAAACTACTCGAGCAAACATGCAAACACTCATCATATCAAAGGTTCAAACATGCTTGCCTGGTTCGGAGAAGTCGGAGTCTAGCTCGGCAAAGTTCACGTCTCCTTTACCTCCTCCGGTATCTACATATTAAAAGAAAATCAGATACTACATAAATACCGTGCATGCACAAAAAGTATCCTAAATACTTTTCAAATAAATATGAAAAAAACTAGACAGAAAAATAAAGATGGCAGAAAAAGTTTCAAGTTAAAATCATCTTTTGTTTAAAAGCTATAAGTGTTTTAGTCCAGGGACCTTTCTGTAATGAAACATAAAGTTTCCAGGGTTCATTTTATAAAAACAGAAAACATTTCAGTCTAGAATACGTCAGTCCAGAGGGGAGACGTATTTTGCCCGAAGGCGTTTCTAGAAAACGTTTCGAAAAAGAGAAAAAGCTGACGGGGGTCCCACCCATCGGGTTTGAAAACCAAAACAGGGCACTGGCACCCGAGGGCCGCGGTGGTTGCCGGCGGCGATCCACGGCGAGGCAGGGGGATCGGGGGGTACAAACGTGTTCACCGTGTTCTTCCGCACCTGTGGGTGGTGGAGTTGAGCGTTGGCGAGCACCACGTCGATGGCGGCCCCCAACTCCGGCGGACGGTGGTTCAGGCGAGGTTGATTCTCGTCGAGGAGAGTTGCAGACGTCGAATTGGGGTTCGGGTTAGAGCATTGGGTGAAGTGGGAGACGCTGGCATGGTCTGGGAGGCGGGGATGGTCTCACAAGAGCGAATCTCGCCGGAGCCTGAAGCGGATCGGGGCGGCCGAAGACGGAGAAGAAGACCTCCTCGAGGTCCTCCTAGTGGCTGGGCATGGCTCTGGAGAGGTGGAGGGGTGATGCCTGGTCGAGATCGATCTCGAGGCCCCCTTTTATAGCCGGCCCGAGGAGGTGCCCGAGAACGGGATAACTCCAACGATGGTTACGACGGTGCAGAGGTTGAACGGGCCATTTATCTGATTGGGCAGCTTCGAGATGATCCACTGGCTCCACTCAAACGCTAACCTCGGTTGGATTTTGCCTGCTCCGTGGTTTTGACGGAACGGCGCCTCGCGGGCCCGTCGGCGGCAGGGAGCACGCCCTGTGCTTGCCAGGCCACGGTGACGGTGCCGCAGTCATGCATAGAGGAGGGGGTGGACACATGGAGGCCTCTGGTGGCTGGGGCAGTGCCGGACGGCACCGAAAGGCAGGGCCGGCCTCTGTTGGCCGCCACGGGTGGCTCTGCCACCGCAGAAGACGCCGGAGCTGGCGAGCCACGTCGCCACCGATGCCCGCGCCCGACCAAGCGAGTGTGCAGCGCACTGGATAAGAAGGGGGAGCAGTGAGCATTGATCCAAGGAGGCTACTGGCGAGATTGTCGACGGTTTCTGACGAAACGACACTGTTGACTGAACGCAGACACCGAATCTCTGAACTTTTCCTGAATTCAGACAGAAACAATGCATGCCAGGTGTTCGATGAAATGTTTTTGTCATGTGGGAAATTTTTCTAGAGCTAATCTTTGGTGAGGTGGCCTCTTGGTGTACCTGGAAGCTGCATGAATTATCTCAGAATTTTTGAAAAAAGGAAAATGTGAATTTCACCAAAAATGGCATTTCTGGTCCAAACTTGCAGTGGGCAAATTTTGAAATTTTTAAACTGAGGACAAGTGGATCTTGATGGGTCTAAGTTGAGGGTACTAAGGACTAGTCCGAGAAGTTTGTTTGGAGTTAAAACTCCAAAGGAAACTTGTAGTTCCTTTGTAAATCACCTAGGTCCAAAATAATCACAGAAATAGTTTTGAGGTTAAAATAAATTGAATAAAAATAAAAAAATGGTTTGAAACTTGCTGGAGGTGGGAGTCTTGACCTGATCCAAGGCAGGGATGGGTTTTGGAGGGCAATGTCAATATGTGACTTGGCAAAAGGGGAAATTTTTGAATGGGAAAAGAATAAACCCAAAATCCCTAGGGTTTCTTCTTAATAGAATGGGTTTCAAAAAATAAATTTGTGTAGGGGCAAGACAAAATGAAAAGCTCTCAAGACCAAAAATCAATGTTGAGAAGGGTACCAAAATATTTGTCATAAAAGTTTTGAGAGGGGGAGGTTTTAAGAAAATTTTTAAATAGCCTCCTTCAAATCAAATAAAGATTTTGATAAAAACCAAATCAAAATTTTTGGAGTGTCACAACACCTACCCCCTTAGGAAAAATCTCGTCCCCGAGATTTCAGCTGATCCTCAAATAGGTGTGGGTATTCTGCCCGGAGAGCATCCTCTCTTTCCCATGTCGCTTCATCCTCGGTGTGATTGCTCCACTGAACCTTGAAGAACCTAATTGTTTTTTGACGGGTCCTTCTTTCAGACTCCCCTAATATCTTTATTGGATGTTCCCTGTAGGTGAGGTCTAGTTGCACGTCAATGTTCTCATGTGACACTTGCTTCTCTAGGTTGCTTACGCATTTCCTCAACTGTGAGACGTGGAACACGTCATGGACGTCTGACAGCTCCTTGGGTAGGTCTAGCTGGTAGGCTACGGTGCCTCTCCGTGCAACTACATAGAAGGGTCCAATAAATCTTGGTGCTAGCTTTCCTTTAACCTTGAACCACTGCAGGCCCCTCATAGGGGATACTCGTAGGTACACATATTCACCGGGTTCAAAGCTGACTTCATGATGCTTCTGATCGTAATAACTCTTTTGTCGGCTTTGAGCTGTCTCGAGTCGGTCCGTGATGAGTCTAACTTTCTCTTCAGCTTCCTTCAGCATGTCTGGGCCGAAGATACGGCTGTCTCCTGTTTCCGACCAATTTAATGGAGTACGACACCTCTGCCCGTACAGGGCTTCAAAAGGTGCCATTTGTAGGCTGAATTGGTAACTGTTGTTGTATGCGAACTCAGCGTATGGCAAGCTTTCTTCCCAATTGGATCCATAGGTGAGGACACATGCTCTCAGCATGTCCTCTAGAATTTGGTTTACGCGTTCAGTTTGTCCATCAGTCTAGGGGTGGTAGGCTGTACTGAATGCTAGCTGAGTTCCCAGAGCTTGTTGTAAATGATCCCAGAATTTTGAGACGAATTGAGTGCCTCTGTCGGATATTATAGTCTTCGGAACTCCATGCAGACAAACTATACGGGAGATATAAATCTTGGCAAGCTTCTGAGTGGTGTGGGTTGTCTTCACTGGGATGAAATGTGCCACCTTGGTTAATCTATCGGTGATGACACATATGGCATCATTTCCGTGTTGTGACCGAGGTAGTCCGATAATGAAATCCATCCCTATTTCGTCCCATTTCCACTCAGGTATCCTGTTTGGCTGTAGTAGTCCGGCTGGTTTTTGGTGCTCGGCTTTTATGCGTTGACAAGAATCGCAACATGCAATGAAGGTGGCTATATCCCTCTTCATACCGTGCCACCAAAATCTTTCCTGAATGTCCTTATACATTTTGGTTCCTCCAGGGTGGATTGAATATGGAGCGGTGTGGCCTTGGGTTACGATTTGCTGTTTGAGGTCCTCTATATTTGGCACAAAAAGTCTGTATCCGTACCATAATATTCCCTCATTGTCTATGACGAATTCCGAGGCCTTGCCCATACTCACTTTTCTTTTTATGCCTTCAATGCTGGGGTGTCCATGCTGAGCTTTCTTAATCTGCTCCACAAGGGTGGGTTGTAATTCCAAATTTGACACAGTGCCTTCCGTGGCCATCATCAAGTTGAGTTTGGCGAATTCCTGTTGAAATTTAGGTCTCAAGTTTTGTAGACTGTTGTTGTCCGAGATGGGGTTTCAACTAAGAGCATCTGCCACTACATTTGCTTTTCCTCGATGGTAGTGGATGCCCACATCATAATCTTTCACCAATTCCAACCAGCGCCGTTGCCGTAAATTGAGCTCTGGCTGTGTGAAAATATATTTGAGACTTTGTGGTCTATATATATTTAACAACGATTTCCAAGCAAGAAGTGTCTCCACTCTTTGAGTGCATGAATGACTGCTGCCAATTCTAAGTCATGAGTGGGATAATTTTTTTCATGCTTTCGAAGTTGTCTGGAAGCATATGCGACTACCTTGCCTTCTTGGATTAGCACGCATCCGAGGCCTTTCCGGGATGTGTCGCAATATACTTCAAAATTTTGTGTATGTCTGGTATAACTAATACTGGTGTTGTTGTTAATTTCTTCTTGAGTTCTTGGAAACTTTTCTCGCACGCTTCAGTCCATACAAATTTCTTATCCTTCTTGAGTAACTGTGTCATTGGTTTTGCTATGGTGGAGAATCCCTCAATGAACCTTCGGTAGTATCCAGCCATTCCCAGAAAACTTCAGACATCCGTTACGTTAGCTGGTGGTTTCCAGCCAAGTACAGCCTTAACCTTTTGGGCATAAATTTACGCAGGCGCGACAAGATTCCAACCCGTGTGCGGGAACCACCTGGTTGTGTATGTGTCTGTCAGGGCCTGATGTGTGCGCATACATGTGTAGGTTGAGCACTTGAGCGTGAGCGTGTGTGTTGGTCATGTGGTGTGTGCATGCATGCGTGCATGTGTGCGTGTGAGTGTTGCATGTGTGCGTGTGAGTGTTGCATGGCTATGTGTGTACGTGTGAGTATTGCATGCATGCAGTTCATGTGTATGCGTGCATGTGTGTATAATCACCACACTAGCTCGTGTGTATTAAAAGAGATGGCTCAACATACCAATACAATGCCACATTGTCCGCTGTGCCCGCAGTCATGACTTCGAATACTCACTGTCCAATAATTTTTTCTTATTTTTTTCATTCTTATACATGCCGATAGGTCGGCCCTATGGTAGTGAGATAATGTGATGCAACACTAGATGTGCCACATGGAGCGTTTAACTGGTCAACTAGTCGTGTCTTCAACAAATACAGAGCTGTAGGGTGAGCACGTGAGAGTATAATAAACAAAAGATGTAAATGGTGGCCGTAATGAGTGGATTCTGAAGTCTAATGAACGTATCGTGCTTTCGCTTCAAATATAGTGATCGTCGTTGTATATATCGCGAGAGAAAGGTGAAACATGTGTGAATGTGCTGGCGCCGTACTTTTAGACGACTTAGTTATAGTTTGTGTGCGTACGTGAAAGGGGCGTAGAGGGGGGTGTACGATGGAGAGAGAGATGCTCTTCGTTTCTCTTTATTATGACTAACTTTATATATAGTATAAAAATATAAAAATTCATAGTGCGGAATAAATATCATTGGGTGCATCATGCAATGCAAATTAAATTTCATAATCCATATAACTTTGTAATGTTGTATATATGTAGAATTTCTAAAATAAAATTTTGGCCACACTTTGTGTGTTTTTTATTCAAAACGAATGTTGTATGCGAAGTAAAAGTGAAGAGAGGGCTTTTTAGATCAATGGGGTACGTGATAATATGTAACATATGTGAATGTGTAGTTGACGTATTTGGCAGGGCCTATAGAGGATATGTGTATGTATTCGAGAGAGGCATGGATAGAGGGGCCGGCGGGGGCGACACGGGAGAGGTAGCACAAGAAATGAGAGAGGTCTACAGAGAGAGAGAGAGAGACGAATAGGATGTCTCGGCGAGAGATGCCCTTGAGTGTGTCCATGTAAGAGGGGAGGGGATAGAGGCATGAGGAGAAATAGTTTGTGTGGTGTTTGTGTTGCTATGTGTGGGTGTGAGAAGATAACGAGACCTAGGGGTAGAGGGTGTGTCACCACGTGAGTTCCGATGGGCTGAGGTTAGGCCCTTGTGTCAGTTCCGTCCTGCGCCACATTGGTCGGCCCGTGACGCATTTCAGGGAGACCCATGGAGGACTAGTCGTAAAAGACAAAGATACCAGAGCTGTGAAGGACTCTATGTCCATTGACAAAGCCGGCTAGGATTTGTAACCCTAGCTAGGTCCCTGAACTAAGGTATCCCATTGTCTTTGATATTACCATTCATCCAACCTAACTTTAAGTTGCATCCTACAAAATGCTCTGCTGGAATCATATTTGTCAATTAGGAAGAGAGGTGGAGACAATGCGTGCGATATAGGCCTAAAGATAATGTGCGTGCGGGAGACAAGTAAGCATGTCTATGTATAGAGAAAGGGTCGATGGGAATCGTGCATGCATATGCGTGTGAGAGGAAGAGTGCTTGTGACAAAGGTTAGTGAAAACAGTCGTAAATGGTTGCGAGAGAGAGGGAGGGTGATATATTGAGAGCTTATGTGCGAGAAAGACACCTCGGGAGAGAGTGTGTGAGCATGTGTGAGAGACCCCCGATCGATATACACCATGTGCGCATATGTGTGAGAGAGAAAGTCCGCGCATGTGTGAGTTGGGGCCTATGAAGAATGAATCTACACATAAAAGACTGATGTACATATTGATTTAAAATATAAATTGTATCCAAATATTAGGATGGGATCATGATATTTTCAATTCTCCTAAGGAACGGTCATTGATCCATCAGACATCCATATTCTATCGAATTTGGGCATGTTTATGTTATTTCGACATAATTGATGCATAGAGTCAGTATTTTGAAGTCCAGACAATGCGTCGCTTTATCAATTCGTTTATAAACGTGAGTATAGTTCATGTTGTGTGTGTAAAGCACATTATATATACAAAAGGTACAAAATGAACATTCTAAATAGCTAGCTAGGAACTAGCATACATTTGAATTAAACTTAAGGTGGTTTAAAAAATTCAAATTCAACATGAAGTCCATTTAATTATTTGAGTTCGAGATCATGGCATTTGTAAATTATACCTAAATTAAGGGGCACCACTCTTTGCTCTGCTTTTGTACATAATAGCATATATAGTTGTGTACAAAATATATTCAAATTTACCTCCTCCATTCCAAAATAATCGTAGTTATAGGATTTTCAGGAGTAAAATTTTCAAAAAAAGTGCACAATTTAATGAGGTTTCCAAACATACAACGTCAAATTTAACATTGTCTATTTAGGTCAATCATCAAAGTTCAAGTGTACTCTAAATGTGAATGCTTCTATTTTAATATTTTGAACGAAGCGCCAAAAGAGCCTTTACTCGCCCGAAACCGCATGAGACCAATGTTTGGTAGAAGGAAATTACTTTTCTAACTCTGAACCATGAAACCTACCGGCCTGACGTCCAAAGGTCTAAACCAGCGTAGGCTTGTAACTTCATCTAGACGCCACACAACCGCCTCCGAAAAACATTCATACATCATGGCCGCCTAAACATACATGTGCTCGGCCAAAATCGCTCATGCCCACTATTTGGGACACCTAGGATTTCCATCCTAGCCCCGACCCGCACTAGGTCTGAAATTTAAGAGGGGGCAAAGTTTGTACTATCCCCAAATTTCAAACAAGCGCGTCCTGGACCGAAACATGGTTCCCTCTTAGCTCCCCCTCCCCCGTCTGATTCCCCATTCATACTCCATGGGCGCCAAAACAACCACTCCACCAGCCGCGAAACCCAACCGTCCTCCGTCCGCCACCCCATCCCACCCATCAATTGCCTCCCTCCTCCACGATGGAGCCGATACCCTAACGTCGTTGTCCACCCTAACCGCAACCGCAATGCCCTCCACGGCTAGTAGTTGAAGCCGAGGCCGAGCTGCCTCCAGGACGCTGACGTGCGTCGTACCCGAGCCAATTCAACCACGTCGTCCTGCGCCTCACCATTGTCGCTCCAATGTCGCCACCGACCACCGCACCAGCGTTTTTCCCGCTACAATGTCCTTCGCCGCCTCGGATCTGCTTCCCCTCCACCGACAGACGCCCACCGCAACACAATCAACAATGTGGCCTTGGGTTCGTCCGAGGCTCCACCGTCCTCCACAACATTGGCCTCCTAGTAAAATGAAGAACATAGCCACGAAATCAGGAACTGGTACTCCTCTTCCCTTATTCGTGCAAATCGTATGTGTCTTCTTGCACGGTATTCATCCCACAGAAGACACTAGTTGACCGCTTCTTAATGTACCTTCTTCCTGATACTAGATGTTCCTAGTAACTCACGATGCACAAGGTTTCTCCTCATATACTATTTCACCTTAGCTAGAGGTCCATCGCCCCCTGGATTTCAATTCCTAGTCAGTTGATTCCCAATTAAACAAAGCACCACCCATGGAGGCGCTAGTCCGCCTGTTACGCCGGCGAAGCGGCACCTCGGTGTCTATCTTAGGGGTGTGTGGGGCCTAGGAGCTGCTGGCACTCGATCTAGTGGTCGGGCGGGCTTAAAGGGATGGTAGGGGGTGGTGCCAAGCACGGTGGTGGTGTGATGTCAAGGGGAGGGCGGGGCGGCAGAGGTAGGGGTCTGGGCTGGTGGTCGATGGCGGTTTGAGAAAGATCGTCAACGGTGACTGGCGGGAGGTAGATGAAGGTCATCTGCCCATTCCTTGTAGGTCTGACAGTTCAGAAAAAATCAACTGAGCTATTTATTTTTAGTCGACTGTTATTTTGATAGAACCACATGTGTGATGACCCACAAGTATAGGGGATCTATCATAGTCCTTTCGATAAGTAAGAGTGCCGAACCCAACAAGGAGCAGAAGGAAATGATAAGTGGTTTTCAGCAAGGTATTCTCTGCAAGCATTGAAATTACTGATAATAGATATTTTTGTGATAAGATAAATCGTAACGGGTAACAAGTAAATAAAGTGACTAAGGTGCAGCAAGGTGGCCCAATCCTTTTTGTAGGAAAGGACAAGCCTGGACGAACTCTTATATAAAGCAAAGTGCTCCCAAGGACACATGGGAATTGTTGTCAAGTTAGTTTTCATCATGCTCATATGATTCGCGTTCCTTACTTCGGTAATTTGATATGTGGGTGGACCGGTGCTTGAGTGCTGACCTTCCTTGGACAAGCCTCCCACTTATGACTAACCCCTCTCGCAAGCATCCGCAACTACGAAAGAAGAATTAAGGTAAACCTAACCATAGGATGAAACATATGGATCCAAATCAGCCCCTTACGAAACAACGCATTGACCAGGGCTTAAGCTTCTGTCACTCTAGCAACCCATCATCTACTTATTACTTCCCAATGCCTTCCGCTGGGCCCAAATAATGGTGAAGTGTCATGTAGTCGACGTTCACGTAACACCACTAGAGGAGAGACAACATACATCTCATCAAAATATCGAACGAATACCAAATTCACATGATTACTTATAACAAGACTTCTCCCATGTCCTCAGGAACAAATGTAACTACTCACAAAACATATTTATGATCAAGATCAGAGGAGTATTAATTATCATTAAGGATTTTAAAATATAATCTTCCACCGAATAAAACAACTAACATCAACTACAAGGAGTAATCAACACTACTAG
The DNA here is from genome assembly GCF_018294505.1 of Triticum aestivum. NCBI lineage: Eukaryota > Viridiplantae > Streptophyta > Magnoliopsida > Poales > Poaceae > Triticum > Triticum aestivum. Next base: position 176,541,946 of record NC_057806.1, on the reverse strand, counting down.
CAACCCATAGGTTCCAATCTGAGGTTTCGGGACCAAGATCGAATACAAGAGATGAACTAGGGTTTGGAAGGAGATGGTGTTGGTGAAGATGTTGATGGAGATTGACCCCATCTAGATGAGAGGATTGATGGTGATGACGATGGAGAGGATTTCCATCTCCCGGAGGGATGTTTCCCCGGCAGAACAGCTCCGCCGGAGCCCTAGATTCATTCTACCCAGGTTCCTCCTCGAGACGGCGGCGCTTCGTCCCGAAAGATCCCTTCTAAATTTTTTCCAGGTCAAAACACACCATATAGCCAAAGATGCGCATCGGAGGCCTGCTAGGGGGGCCACAAGGTCGGGGGCGCGCCCTCCACCCTTGTGACTGGCTGGTGGCCCCCCTGTGGTACTTTCTTCGCCCAATATTTTTTATATATTCCAAAAACATGCTCCATGAAGTTTCAGGACTTTTGGAGTTGCACAGAATAGGTCTCTAATATTTTCTCCTTTTCCAGTCCAGAATTCCAACTGCCGACATTCTCCTTCTTCATGTAAACCTTATAAAATGAGAGAGAATAGGCATAAGTATTGTTATATAATGTGTAATAACAGCCCATAATGCATTTAATATCAATATAAAAGCATGATGCAAAATGTACATGTCAATGTGGTGGTGTGCTGGAGGAGTATCTGCATTTCCCAGCCATCCCTTTGCTCATATTACAAAATCCAAGAATCTAATTTCTTTTGCCATGCAATGTTGTAGAGCTATCATATGCCTCAAGTCATTTATTTTTCATCCAATTTCTATCTGCTACTTTTACAGTGCACTATTTCTGCACACACTTCACCCATACTCTCGCTATTGTTTTTTTATGCATGGTTATTTCAGTCTCTGCCAAACTGTTGATAAAAACATGAAAGAAAAGAGAGAAGTCACTCCAGCTTTTCTCGCGGGTAGGCAAGACACGTTTCAACACTTTAAAGGGTGCAGTGTTGTCAGATGGAGATAGTAAACGTAGCTTTGTAGTTGATGATCTCACTCACCATGAACCATCATCCCAGCTGCTTGCTTTAACTTCGCGGTGTCATATGTGGTTGCATGTTGCATATTGTGTCTAGCTTGTATTCGAAAGGCCGAAGTAAGTCTTTATTAAGATAAGGAAAGAAATTTTTACATCATGACGATGGATGGGAGTACAATACCACAGAGCACCAGAAGCCAAATATATAGTCAAGGCACTGGTCGAGCCAGTGATAAGCCCAGCACAGACATGCATTACCTACAAGCCAACTGAAAAAGCCACAGTGGTGGAGAAGTAGCCCGCCTCCCACCAGGCTATCAGATCCTCGAAGATCATGCTCACCACTCCAGTTGGGTGTCTAGCTTGTATTGCTTCCAATTTGGTTAAATTGCGTTTGCCTAGCTTACACATTATACCTTTGAATATGACATGCCTTCCTGTTTTTGGTACGTACTACTACATCTATCTATTAACCATGTTCTTACATCAAACTAATGTTCTTGTGTATCCCTCATCAATCACTTATGATGAGACAGTCAGGCTTGTGGACTGGTGTAAGAAAGGATCCTCTTTTAAAGAATGCAGTGTCAGCCTCCCCACATGATTCTCAAGAAACAACAAGGCTATATGAAGATAGTCAACATAGCTGTTTAGTTGATGACCGTATTTCCCCTACACCACCATCGCAGGTGTTTGCTCTAACTTGGCAGTGTGATATGTGGTTGCATGATGCATATGGTGTCTAGATTGCAATTCTTCCAATCTTGTTAAATTGCATGTGCTATTCTACATAGTTTATACATTATACATGTTATTGTGACATGCCTTCCTGTTTGTGGTACATACCACGTCTATCTATTAAGCATGTCCTTACATAAAACTACTATTTTTGTATCTTGCATCAATCAATTATGACGAGACACCTTTAGTTTATGCAGTGTGATATTGGTTGCATCTTTCATATGATTTATAGCATGCACGGCTTCTAATTTCTTGAAACGCCATTTATGATGGGATGCTTTTAACTTGGCAGAGTCATATTGGTTGCATTTTTCATTTGGTGTCTACCTTGCATTGCTTCTAATTTGTTGAAATGGCTTCTGCTTAATTTACACAAATAGTTGTGAATATGCCATGTCGTCATGTTTTTGTACATATTCCATCCTCGTATCATGTGTTTGCCTTTACATCAAAGTAGTGATTGTCAGTATCACGCATGAATGAGTTCTGAAGAGTGAATTTTATTGCTTTTTCTTGTAGGTTTTAATTGACAATGCAGAATCAATAAAGCGGAAGGAAATTAGCAAGGCAATGGATAATGGTGCTCCTTCCGACCAACTAAAATGGAGGGCCTCTATAGATTCTACTCCGCCATCCCCCAACAAGATTTGCAAGACAACACATGCATAGACACTCAACGTAGCTATGTTGTTGATGAACACGTCTCCCCTAGTCCACCATCATATGATGTCTAGCCTGTATTGCTTATAATTTTGTTGAATTCCATCTGCTTACTTTACACATTATACTTGTGAATAAGACATGTGTTCTTGTTTCTAGAAGTTTGATTCTTTGCATTTGTTTTGAGATATAAAGATGGTGATATTAGAGTCATGCTAAAGAGTAATTGAGGATTAGTAAGAATATTGGTGTTAAGGTTTGTGCTTCTTGAAACATGCACGTATGGTCTCCCATTATGCGATAAAGTTAGAGAATGATTTATTTTTTATTGCCTTCCTTATGAGTGGCGGTCGGAGACAAGTGATGGTCTTTTCCTACCCGTCTATTCCCCTAGGAGGATGCGTATTAGTACTTTGCTTCAATGGCTAGTAATTTTTCGCAATAAGTACGTGAGTTTTTTATGACTAATGTTGAGTACATGGATTATACGCACTCTAACCCTTCCACCATTGCTAGCCTCTCTAGTACCATGAAATTTTCGATAGTGCATTAAACCCACCATATGCCTTCATCAAAACAGCCACCATACCTACCTATTATGGCATTTCCATAGCCATTTCGAGATATATTGCCATGCAACTTCCACCGTTCTATTTATTATGACACATGCCATCATTGTCATATTGCTTTGCATGATCATATAGTTGACATAGTATTTGTGGCTTGGCCACCATTTATATTTTTTATACATGTCACGCTAGATCATTGCACATCCCGATACGTTGCCGGAGGAATTTACATAGTCATATGCTTGTTCTAGTATCAAGTTGTAATTCTTGAGATGTAAATAAATAAAAGTGTGATGATCATCATTATTAGAGCATTGTCCATGTGAGGAAAGGATGATGGAAGCTATGATTCCCTCACAAGTTGGGATGAGACTCCGGATTTAAAAAAAAGAGGCCGAAGAGCCCAAAAAGAAAAAAGGAAAATAAAAAAATGAGAGAAAAAGAGAGAAGGGCAATGTTACTATCCTTTTCCACACTTGTGCTTCAAAATAGCACCATGTTCTTCATGATAGAGAGTCTCCTATTTTATCACTTCCATATATTGATACGTCTCCGTCGTATCTATAATTTTTTATTGTTTCATGCCAATATTATACAACTTCTACATACTTTTGACAACTTTTTATATGGTTTATTGGACTAACCTATTGATCCAGTGCCCAGTGTCAGCTCCTATTTTTTGCATGTTTTTTGTATCGCAGAATATCCATATCAAACGAAGTCCAAATGCAATAAAATTTCACAAAGAATTATTTTGAAATATATGTTATTTTTGGGAGTTGGAATCACCGCAAACGGAGGCCCACACAGCCCACAAGACACCAGGGCGTGCCAGAGGCCCCTGGTCCATGGTGGTGGGTTGTGCCCTCCTCGAACGTCAGTTGGGGATCTACTTCGGGCGCAAGGAAGCTTATATCTGGAAAAATCGTGTTAAAATCTCAGCGCAATCGGAGTTACGGATCTCCCGAAATATAAGGAACGGTTTTCGGCCAGATTTGGGAAACGAGAAACAGAACAGAACAGAGAGGGAGATTCAATCTTGGAGGGGCTCCCGGCCCTCTGCCGCCATGCAGGCCATGGACCAGAGGGGGAACTCTCCTCCCATCTAGGGGGGCCAAGGAAGAAGAAGGAGGAGGGGGCTCTCTCCCCCTCTCTCCCGGTGGCGCTGGAGTGCCGCCAGGGCAAGGATCGTGACGGTGATCTACATCAACAATCTTGCTACCGTCAACACCAACTCTCTCTCCCTTTATGCAGTGGTGTAACACCCCTTCTCCCCACTGTAATCTTTACTTAAACATGGTGCTCAACTCCATATATTATTTCCCAATGATCTATGGTTATCCTATGATGTTTGAGTAGATCCGTTTTGTCCTGTGGGTTAATCGTGATCTTGGTTGGTATGATTGTATATTTTATTTATGGTGCAGTCCTACGATGCCCTTCGTCTTGCGCAAACATGGGGGATCCCCACTGTAGGGTGTTGCAATACATTCATGATTTGCTTATGGTGGATTGCGAGAGTGACAGAAGCTTCAACCCGAGTAGGTGGGTTGTTGCGTATGGGATAAAGAGGACTTGATACTTAATGCTATGGTTGGGTTTCACAACCTTAATGATCTTTAGTAGTTGCGGATGCTTGCTAGAGTTCCAGTCATAAGTGGATATGATACAAGTAGAGAAAGTATGTTAGCTCATGCCTCTCCCTCATGTAAAATTGCAAGAATGATTATCGGTACTTGTTATCAATTGCCTAGGGACAAATGACTTTCTTGTTGACAAATGCTATCCATTTTATTACCTTGCAATTTATTCGTAGTTTTATTCCCGCAAAGTACTCATAGTTTTATTATTGCAAAATAGTTTCATACTTGTTCTAGGTAAAGCAAACGTTAAGTGTGCGTAGAGTTGTATCGGTGGTCGATAGAACTTGAGGGAATATTTGTTCTGCCTTTAGCTCCTCGTTGGGTTCGACACTCTTATTTATCAAAGAAGGCTACAAACGATCCCTTATACTTGTGGGTTATCAAGACCTTTTTCTAGCAGCGTGATGACCCACAAGTATAGGGGATCTATCGTAGTCCTTTCGATAAGTAAGAGTGTCGAACCCAACGAGGAGCAGAAGGAAGTGGCAAGTGGTTTTCAGTAAGGTATTCTCTGCAAGCATTGAAATTATCGGTAACATATAGTTTTGTGATAAGGTAGTTTGTAACGAGTAACAAGTAACAAAAGTAAAAAAAGGCGCAACAAGGTAGCCCAATCCTTTTTGTAGCAAAGGACAAGCCTGGACAAACTCTTATACAAAGGAAAGCGCTCCCGAGGACACATGGGAATTATCGTCAAGCTAGTTTTCATCATGCTCATATGATTTGCGTTCGTTACTTTGGTAATTTGATATGTGGGTAGACCGGTGCTTGGGTACTGCCCTTCCTTGGACAAGCATCCCACTTATGATTAACCTCCCTCGAAAGCATCCGCAACTACGAAATAAGAATTAAGGTAAACCTAACCATAGCATGAAATATATGGATCCAAATTAGCCCCTTGCAAAGCAACGCATAAACTAGGGTTTAAACTTCTGTCACTCTAGCAACCCATCATCTACTTATTACTTCCCAATGCCTTCTCCTAGGCCCAAACAATGGCGAAGTGTCATGTAGTCGACGTTCACATAACACCACTAGAGGAAAGACAACATACATCTCATCAAAATATCGAACGAATACCAAATTCACATGACTACTTATAGCACGACTTCTCCCATGTCCTGAGGAACAAACGTAACTACTCACAAATCATATTCATGTTCATTATCAGAGGGGTATTAATATGCATAAAGGATCTGAACATATAATCTTCCACCGAATAAACCAACTAGCATCAAGTACAAGGAGTAATCAACACTACTAGCAACCCACAGGTACCAATCTGAGGTTTCAAGACAAAATTCGGATACAAGAGATGAACTAGGGTTTGAGAGGAGATGGTGTTGGTGAAGATGTTGATGGATATTGACCCCCTCCCGATGAGAGGATCGATGGTGATGTCAATGGTGACGATTTCCCCTCCCGAAGGGATGTTTCACCGGCAGAACAGCTCCACCAGAGCCGTAGATTGGTTCTACCTCCAGACGGCGGCGCTTCGTCCCGAAAACTTCCTTCTGATTTTTTCCATGGCAAAAGACACCTTATACCAGAAGATGTGCATCGGGAGCCTGCCAGGTGGCCCACGAGGCAGGGGGCGCGCCCAGGGGGTAGGGCACGCCCCCACCCTCATGGACGGTGGGTGGCCCCCCTCTGGTGCTTTCTTCGCCCAATATTTTTAATATAGTCCAAAACTGACTTTTGTGGAGTTTCAGGACTTTTGGAGTTCTGCAGAATAGGTCTCTAATATTTGCTCCTTTTCCAGCCCAGAATTCCAGCTGCCGGCATTCTCCCGCTTCATGTAAACCTTGTAAAATAAGAGAGAAAAGGCATAAGTATTGTGACATAATGTGTACTAATATCCCATAATGCAATAAATATCGATATAAAAGCATGATGCAAAATGGACGTATCAACTCCCCCAAGCTTAGACCTCGCTTGTCCTCAAGGGGAAGCCGATGTCAAAAATATGTCCACATGTTTAGAGATAGAGGTGTCGATAAAATAAAATACGGACATGAGGGCATCATGATCATTCTTAGAATAGCAACATATATATAGTCATATGGTTTCTTATGCTAAAGTAATAATATATTCACAATGTAAAGTATGAATCAAAAACTTCATTGAAAACTAGCAAACTATAATCTCAGTCGTTGAAGCAATTGCAATTTATCATAACATCAGAAAGAGGCAATATAAGAGCTTTTCATCAAGTCCACATACTCAACTATCATTTAGTCTTTCACAATTGCTAACACTCACGCAATACTTATGGGTATGAAGTTTTAATCAGACACAGAGAAAGATAGGGGCTTACGATTTTGCCTCCCAACCTTTTACCTCAAGGGTTATGTCAACAATAATGCTTTATGAAAACCCACATCCAATTATATATATATATACATAAACACTATTCTGATCACGGGATCAGAATAATATTCTGATCACAACCTGAACTTCCCGAGTAACGCGCCTGAACTTCCCTGTGTACGAACCCGAACTTCGGGCTATCTTCGCAACTGTGGCTTCCCTCGCGAATTATTCCTGCCGGTTGTGTTTTCTGGGATGTGACTGTAATCTAGATACCCATACCTGCATCTAAATGCTCGTTTTTGTTCATAATTTTGCATTTTGGCGGATTCACTCTCGGGGCGAATGAACCTATGTCTGTTTACAAGTTTAATGCGTTCATTGGATGTTCTAGAACCTCTAACATGATGGCAATTAGGTGTAGTTACAAGTTTTGTGGAAAATTTGTTTTTAATTTCAACGGATTTGATTCCTGGTTCTGTGTTCTTCGTCCGTGGGAGTGGTTCTGCGGCTTCTGTGGATTTTGTTGTTTTTATTTGAATGTAGAGTGCACATTTGATTGCAGTAGTGAGATTGGACCGTTCATGTGTTGTTAATTTGATCGGCCAGGCGAATACACCCCTGAAATCGAGCGATTGGATCTCGTGTCTGCACGTGTTGGTTTCGGTTCTTCGATGAGACGGCTTGGTGGCTTTGTCGCTTTGATGTTTGGGCGTAGTAGGATATCGTTCGAGGTCGCGAACTGAGAAGGTGTAGTCACCCAAGTGATTAAATCTAAAAAACAAATTTGTTAGCGTGTATTTTTCCAATGATTTTACTGTCTGTCTTACGAATTGGACTTATGCACCTTTTGTGCTAGAACTTCCGTTGTTTTATGCATGTTTTTACTTCCATCATTTTTGTTTTTCAAAGTACTCATAATACGTAAATGTGGAGCTGATCCATAGACACACAAATCAACTTTTTTTAATATTTATTCTATCTTCGGGATTAGTTTTATTGAACATCCACATTTTGTGGTATCAGTTGGACTTCCATGGTACCAGTGATTGAACTTCCTATTTTCCACATTGCAAGGCGGTGCAGCATCGCGCTCTATTTTTCCTTTTTTCTTTTTGTTTTTTTGTAATTTTCAAATTTCTAATTTGGGTTTGAGTTTGTTCCATGGGCAACTATGGGATTATTCCCAAATATAAATGCATATCTTACTTATTTTTTGTAACATGATTGCATACTTCGAACAGTGGTAGAACTTCAGTACGTGTTTAACGTGAAACTTACAAGATCTTTGTCCAAGTATGCATGCACTTTTTCCAGATCATGTAAGGGTCGTTGTAGAAGCTGGACTTCTATGCTGTTTATACGTGAACTTCTGCTTTTCCTTCTTTTGCAAAGTAATAAAGCAAGTCCTCTGTATTTCCTTCTTTTTTATGTTACTTTTCATTCTTTGCATTCGTTTGGATTTTTTTGACTTGGTCCCATGAACAGCCGTGTAATTGGGCGATGGATATGCGTATTTTTTATTTTTTCTAGTATGTTTTTGTACTTATAATAGTTCTTGTTCTTCACAGAATAACTATCCTGAACTTCTATATGATAATCGTTTTTAACATGTTAATTTGAGGCTGTTATTTTTTGGATTTAAATATTTTTGTAGACATTGAAATCGGCATTGCGCGTATTGACAAATGCGGTAGCGCGAGATCGAGCAGGGGGAGGGGGGTCCCCTCCCCCTGCGAGGCCGAGACAGGAACGAGCCGGAGCAGGCGACGACGCAGCATGCCGCGTCGTCGCATGCGGAGGCGACTCCGTCACATCCGTGACCCCACTATATATCTTAGGGTTTTTAGGGTTTAGGGTGCGTGCGGTGGGGGTGGAAACAGAATAACTGCATTGCGTCCTGTCAAATCCTAGCGCGCAGTAATGCGGTAGCTTGAGGCCGAGCAGGGGGAGGGGGGAGGGACCCCCCTTCCCTCGCCCTGCGAGGCTGAGACAAGAACAAGCCGGAGCAGGCGACGACGCGGCGTGCCGCGTCGTCGCATGCGGAGGCGGGTCTGTCACATTCGTGACCCCACTATCTATCTTAGGGTTTTTAGGGTTTAGGGTGCGTGCGGTGGGGGTGGAAACAGAATAACCGCATTGCGTCCTGTCAAATCCTAGCGCGCAGCAATGTAGTAGCGTGAGGCCGCCCCTGCGAGGTCGAGACAGGAACGAGCTGGAGCAGGCGACGACGTGGCATGCCACGTCGTCGCATGCGGAGGCGAGTCTGTCACATCCGTGACCCTACTATCTATCTTAGGGTCTTTAGGGTTTAGGGTGCGTGTTTTAGTTAGATATGAACTTCATCTGTTTTTGTACTTGAACTTCTTCTTTTTGTTTCTTTGGTTTTATTTATTCTTATTTCTTTACTTCTTTTATTAGAGTACTTGAACTTCTGTTCTTTATTTTTTGAACTTATATTTCTTGTTTTTTAGGTGCATATTTATGTACGTATTTTTCTTCCTTTGGTAGTGTATTTGCCATCTATTTTTGGTTTTAAGGATATCAGTAGTGCTGTTGTGTGATCTTATCTCATTATAACAGATGCATTCAAATGGTGCATTCATTTTATGTGTAGATGTAATTACTTTTTTAGTTGTTGGGGGGGGGGGGGTAAAACTGTAATTTCTCTTGCGTTGCAAGTACCACGACAAAGAGGCATTAATTGACCATCTCCCTCGCCACCACCTGTCAGAAAACCCCTCTTCCCCTATCGCTCGCTCTCTCCCCCCTCTCCGTCGCTCCGCTGCCTTCGTCGCCTGCAACTCCTCCCGATTTCTCCGCCCCTGTCCCCTGCCCTCGTGAGTGGAGTAACCGGCGCACGCCCCCGCACCTATTTATCCCCCACGCCCCACTCTCCCTCGCCCAGCCCTCTCTCTCCTGCTCCAAAGCGAGGGCGGCAACTGCCTGCGCGGTTACAAGGTGCGCGTGGCGTCGTGGGGAGTTGAAGAACCGCCACGGATTCGTGCGTGCGGGGGTCGTGTGGAGAGGTACAAGTGCTGACCCGCCCTAATGCTTGCTTCTAGTTTCCCCAGATCTATCGAGTCCGCCTCCTGTGTGCTCTCGTGTCTGCCTCTCTACCCCCTTCTTCTGATGGTTTGGTGGTAGATTAGGTAGGGTTCTTGTGCGTGTGGTGGGTGGATTGCATTCCCCCGTGGTCAAGTTTTTCTATGTGATGCTTGTGTGTGCTATTTATCCCTTCAGGCTTATGTGGATTTCATTTCCCCTTTCTTGATTTCAGCATTCAGATGCATGTAAGAGAGGGTGTGGTGTGATGCTAGATCTGATGTATCTAATTTGCTTTAGTGTTTTTGATTTCAAAGTTTATACTGTGTCTCTCACATGCTAGATAGTTTATGGATTCTTTTTTTTGTTTGTGCTTTCCTAGATGTGCTACTGTTCATCTTTTTATTCTTGTTGGTATGTTCTGGTTGTTTCATTCTAGGGTTTCATCCAGTTTCTTTTTGTATTTTGTTGTATGATTTTGTACTTGCTAACTATATGCAATCAATCACCTATTTTTAGCAGGTTGTTCTAGTGTTTGGAGTTGCATTCATCAAGTCTGTTGTGTTTTCATGGCTTCAAAACCTTCTCCAGGTATCTTAATGTAGTTGTATCTTGTATTTTAAATAGCATTATTCTTATATATGTCTGCCCATATCTTCCCTTGGTATTCATGTTGGACTTCCATTCTTAATATGTGTATGCTTTTTTACCATTAGTTTGAGTTAGAATAATGTTTGCTTACTTTGTAGTTTATGATTTTGCAGGTGAAACTATGTCACCAAGTGTTGTTGGACTTCCCATATGTTTCATATTTGTAGTGTATATCTTTGTTTTTTTTGTTATCATGTTGATGGTATTGATATTTAGTTTGCCTATGAAATACTATTTGTGGTCATGCTACATTTTTTATGTGCTACTTGCTTGCGTCACATAGTTGAACTTCTGGTTTTAATTATTGTTTGTTTATAATGAAATTTGGTTGAACTTTTGTTATGCACATTTTGTTTTACTGCTTTATTATATATCGTTGAACTTCTGGACATTCATGTTATATGTAGTAGCCCCTCTGGTGTAGATTGTTTTTATATTTAGTTTGTAGATTTTTAGTTTGTTTGTTGTGTTTACTACTTTGTTAGGTATTGTTGAACTTATGGGTATTGGACATTGTTGTCAAAGTAGAAGTCACTTTGGTGTAGGATTGTGCATTAGAACTCAGCTGCCTTTTTACTTGCATTTTTTGTAGTTGGTGATGAATTGAATAGTTCTGAAAAAAATGACTGCGATCAAAATGAAGCTTCAGAGGTTAATACTGATGCTCCAATATCTGATGCGGCTAAATCACCCATGATCCCTTTGACTGTGATTGCCGAGGTTGCTTCGAGCCTTGAGAATTTTTTAAGCCTCGAGGATCTTGCTTCTACAGCTCTTGCTTCACCTAGTATGTGAAACCCCTTTTCTTTTCATTTTAAAGTTTTGAGCCATGTTTTTTTAGCTTGTTCATGTCGGTTGTTTTTGTTTTTGTTCCTGAATTTTTTTATTTTTTGCTTCGATTTTTTGTGTTCTTTGCAGATGTGTCCACAGAGGAGGAAGCTGTGAACACCATCAATGATGTTTTATCTGAGTTGGGTTTATCCGAAACCCCTGCTACTACCGAGGAGGGGGCTCTGTCAGTCAAAGGTTGTGATTCTGTTCCAGATCCTTTGTGCTCTCTTTAGATGTCAGAGACGCAGTCGCAGTCTGTTGATGGCACTGAACCTATCACGCAACCCGATGATGTGACTCTTCAGCTTCTCCTGGAGGAACTACGTAAGAGGAAGAAGCAAGAAGATTTTGACAAGAAGAGGGTGGCCCGCCTTGAGAAAGGTTCTGATGTTCCTGGATCTATTCATGCGGCTGAGCTCCTATTGAGGAAGACGTGTCGTGTGGCAGTGATGGCACGGTTGTCCCTGTTAAGAAGAAAATCAAGAAGACTGCTGCGAGGAAGTTAGTAGTTGGTGAAGTTACTCCTCGGAGGAGCCCACGTGTTTCAAGGCCTGCAGAAGTTGTTGAAGATGAAGGGCTAGGCCTTGGTGGTACGCCACGCCGTAGTCCTCGTGTGCTTGCCACTGCCGCGCCAACACCTTCTCCGCTTGGTGTTGGTGCATCTGGTAAGGGGAAGAAATGCAGCATGAAGCACAAGGTTCCACCTACAAAGGTCAACAAGGGTGTGAAGAAGCGTTCTTGTGTTAATCCAGAGGAGAAGGATGATGCTGATTTCAATGCTGATGATGAGGACGACGATGATGATGATACTGCCGCTAATTAGGTATGAATGCCTCATGTTTACTGTTTTATAGAGCATTTGTCGCTATTGCTATAGTTTTATTTGTTTTTAGCACTTCCTTGGAGTACATAGCTGACGTTCTGCTCCACAAAGACGAATAAATTAGCTGATGTGCTTTGCTTTTATTGTATTACTGCCTTTGTGTACATAGTTGGACTTCTGGGTATATACATGAAGAAATTAGCTTAACTTGTTGGTATACATGTTTGATTACTACCTTAGTGTACATGGTTGAACTTCTGCTTTTTAAATTTCTAGCATTTTTGAAAGCATGTTAACTTGTGGTCATACATGGTTGTACTGCCTATGTAGACATAGTTGGACTTCTGAGATACATGTTTGATTACTGCCTTGGTATACATGGTTGAACTTCTGCTTTGTAAATTTCCAATAATTTGAAAGCATCTTTTACTTCTGGTCATACATGGTTGTACTGCCTATGTAAACATAGTTGGACTTCTCAGATGTAGTGCGTATGTACGCATTAGTGGAATTTTGGTGAAGCTTGTGTGTCTTATTGTTCTGCGTTTTTTCCTTGTCAATTTATTTTTTTCAGTATCAGCTTGTGGAGTGGCCTGAGAGGAGGAAGAGAGGAGGCAAAGAGCCCGAAGAAGGTGGCCAAGGAGGAGGTGAGGCGAAACGTTTTAACAAGACAGTTCACTGCTCACTAGGAGAGGTCAAGACGTGTGCGAAAATGCAACAAGCTAGGCACAAGACGAGGGTTATCAAGGCTGGTTTGGGTTGTGTGTTTGACTTGAAGGTTGATTCCAACATTTCTCGTCCTTTGATGGGCAACATCTACATGGGGATTGACCCTTCAACCATGATTTTGGACATGGGTGAGGCGAACAAGGTTATACGTATTACAAGTGATGCTATTCACCGTCTCTTTTGGTTCCCTCAAGGTAATCGTACCCCCCAAGGCCCCCGAATGATGGTTTCGATGATGTTGTTATGAGGTTGAAGGGCAAGCTTGGGTATGCTAGGAGTGACAACATCAAGACAAAGGATTTGCGGAATATCCTTGCTGAACTTGTGAAGGATGAGACGAAGGATGATCTTGCTCTGCAGGTGTTTTACCTTATTGTTTTCATGAAGGTGGTTATCCCTGGAACGTCTACACGAGTGTCCAGGGATGCAGCAATGGCTGAGAACCTTGTGTTTGAGGATATGGCAGAAATGGACTGCTGCCAGTTGGTTGTTGACGATATTCAGAGTGCTGTTGTTAGGTATCAGCAAGGTACTAGCAGAGGAAAAGTTGTCACAGGCTGCGCCATTGCGCCGCTTCTTATGTATCTGGACTGCCTTATCATTGGCAAGACACCTAATATTGACTTGAGGACCCCTCGCATCAATTTCATGGATCAGGCCAAGCTTCTTGAGCTTGCTGCGGCTGACTTGGTCATGAAGGGTGATGATGACCCAGCCAACAGGGTGTTTGGGAGACTACCTGTGAGTGTTTCTATCCATTATTCTTTCCTGTTTAGTTTAATTTGAACTTCTGGTATTGTCTTGTATATTTTTTGTTCCCATGTTCCTTCATTTGTTTTCTGACGCGTTGACTTTTGTTTTTGTATGCAGTGGAAGACATAGGCTGAGGTTGTGTTCTTTAGGGTTATTGAACGTCCTGTTCTAACTATGCCTCGTTCAGCCGGGCTAGGGAGTGGAACTTCCCCAAGATTTGAATTCTCCTGGGATGTTAATACCGGTGCCCCACCTGTAGATCCAGGAGGTTCTTCTGCCCGTGTGAGTGCTGCAGGTGGCGTTTCTTCCGAGAATTTGTTTGAATCTGCCAATGTTTCTGTGGTTAGGATCGTGTTCCTTCAACTTCTGAGCATCTTAGTCGCGTTGATGGGATTCTTCCTCCCGACATGGTTTTGATGCTGAGTCTTCAAAGGAGGCCTTATCTATTGAAGCTAGATTTCTTGAACAGCTTCGTCAAAGCACTTCCCACCTCCGGACTAGCATTGGGCTGTTCAAGGAAATGCAGGATGCTCGTTGCAAGCCTTTTGAAGATGAGGCAAGTGTTGTTGTGAGACAGATTCAGAGGAAGGATTCTGTTCGTTTGGGTCGTGAAGGAGGCCATGTGGAGCATACCAAAGAGGTTTGTTTATGTTGGCTTTTGATATTTCTTTGCACTAATGTTCAATGTTCGTTTCAGTTATTACTGTTTGTAGTCATAGGCGACCGTTATTGATTTCATGTGTCGTAAACTGTTTCTTTTTAGCACTAGTGTTCCTAGGTGACCTTCTCTGTTTATAGAACCTGAACTTCAACTGCTACAGCACCTGAACTTCCATGACTGACCCTTTTTTGTTCCCTTTTTGTATCTTAGAGTAGTTTGATATCTGACCTTCTCTGATTATGCAATTTGAACTTCTGTTGATTAGGTATTTGTTTTCTACATGATTTTTTTGTAGGCTGTTGATGATGATGCTAGGGTGGAGGAGGATGTTTTACCTGCGCATGAAGCTGCACCTGTGCATGAGGCTGCCCCTGTGCATGAACCTGCTCCCGCTAGTGGCGTAATAGTTGATGAGGTTCATGGTAGTGAAAATAAGGTACCATTTTTCTTGTCGATTTGTCTTGTTGCCCCTGAGATAGACTTGCTGCCCCTGTGCATGAGGTTCAGTCAGCCCTTTGTAATGACTTTCTGTTTCTTTTTGCAGGAGCAGAATGATGATGTTAGTGTTCCTCCAGAGAAGGTTGCAGACAAGTTCGTCTCAGGCACCAGCTGCTCCGACGGGGTGGTCCTGACTGAACCTCAGTCGTCCATTGGCGCTGAGGTTTCTGATGCTGAGCAGGGCAAGCCAACTGGAGACATCATTTTGGAGAAGGATCATGTTGAGTCTACTATTGAAACTGGTGGTAGTGCTGCTGCAAGCCTGGAGAAGCCTCCTGCAGCAGAGCCATCAGTTGATGTTGATGATGTACAGGCACAACCAAAAGTTTTTCTTGTTTCAGATTCTCCAATTGCTCCAGCTGCTACTGGTGTCCTTCCCGACAACGCTGCAACGTCTATTGGAGACGACGATGAAGATACTGAAAGCGATAGCTATGGAGAGGAGGTTGATCATTCTAGTGCTGCCACTGGTCTAGGCAAGGATCCATGAAGAGAGGAGCATGCTTCTCGCTTCTTTCCCCATCCCCTTCGCTTTTGTTGTTTGGTTTAGTCCATGATATCCCCTGTGAACTGCCTGTGTGGTCTAAGTTGAACTTCTGGTTTTGTTGTTTGTCGTGTGGGTTGTACAGAATGTTAAGTGATCTTGTTTTCTATGTGGGTGAAGGTTTTGTAATGCATGGGTTGTGAAATGTATGATGTTGTGGTTTTATCTTTTCGGATGTAGCAGCTGAGATGTGCTTATGTTTTGAATGTTTGTGATTGAATGTTGGTCCTAATTGAAACTGTCGTGAATCTATGTGCTTGAGTGTTGCTCTTAATTGCTATTTTATTTTTGGTGAGCAGATAGCGACCTTGCTGTCGTCCGGAAGAAGGTTGATGACTTTTATTACAGTGTAACTAGTCTTAAGAATAATCGTTCCAAGAGGTGAGTGCAGCTGGTCAATATTTTACATCATTCATGAACCCCCTGTGAATTGCCTGTGGTTTCATACCTCAACTTCTCCACTATATGTACCTGAACTTCTTATTTTTACTTCTCTGGTGCTGAACTTCTGGCCTCTTTTTGTACCGTACTGCCTATTGCTCCTCGTGGAATGCTTTGATCTAATGTGGCTGAGTGTGCACTCTACTGTCTACGTGCAAAGTACCAGGGATCGGATAAACTCATCATGCCGTATTGGGTTTGTGTAAGTCAACCATATAGTGATTTGTTCCTTACCATTTTAGTTAAAACTTTTTTGTCTCATTTTTGTATTTTTCATATGTTGGTGTTGTCTGCATTATTTTAGGACAAGATTTTCAAAGGTCAATTTGATTCCCATGTGAGGAAGTACTTCATGGCGAGTGGTCCAGATAGCATGGATGCACATGATTCGGTATGTTCTTTGCGTCTGTATTAGTTTTGTAGTGCGATCCACTGTGTTAATATTTGTTTTATTTTTTCTTTGTACCATTTGATGACAAAGGCAGTGCACATGAAACGAACACCATTGAGAAACTTAGAATTGATCTTGCGGATGTTGAAATGATCGAATCCACTTGAAGAGAAGCACACCAGTGAAAAGGATTGACAAGACAATCTTGATGATCAAGAAGGATTGGTATCCACATCGGAGTACGAGAACACCATTTGGGGAAAGGTATGGAATCAACATTTGACTTCGAAGCAACTCGAATACCACAACTCAAAATAAAACAAAGGATTGGCTTGCAGAATAAGCCGGAACAAACATATGATAGAGATTTCGTCCGAAGTTTTCGTGGTGGGGCCTACACGGGCTCGATCGTACAGCACCATCATGTACAAGGCAGTGCACATGACATACGAAGCGTCCGCGAGTCAGCATAGCCAAGGACTCTTTAAGACACAATGAGACCAATGTAAAACCGACCGTGAATAGGCGGACCACTAGACGTCGAACCCCAATTTCATATCATACATCTGTTGGAAAGATATCCTAAGAGCTACTTGAATTCCAACTTATAAACTCCCGAACCTTTCTGGTTATGCAATCAGGTGTTGGGGATACAGGGGAAGCATAATATCTCACCCAAATCTAGCAAATCCTACATCCAGCTGTATCCATCCTTCAACACATAACCGAGAAAAACTTCGGAAACCATCTACCTCAACCTTCAATAAGCATCCGTTATACAAGTTATGGCGATACTCCCGAACTCCCACCCCAGTACTGGGTGGCGTCGAGGTTATCTCACCAATGAACTGCATAAAAGAGATTTTCGATGTCGGCATACTAAACTCAGGTATTCCAGAACTGCAATGATAAAATTATGACGACAACACCTCGGAGCTCAACTCCCCGGGACACTGCCACAAAACCCCTGACAAGAGGCACCAAGACAATGTTCTCGTCACAAAACCATCGGAACGATTCCAAGATACCCGCGTGATCCTAAAAAAAATTAGTGAAATTTGAGAAGAGAAGAGTCAAAACTCTACGTTAGGATGCCTTACCAGAGCGATGAGGAGACTGGGCAGTAAAAAGAATTCCTAAACTCTCTGATATATAATTCCTAAATGACTCAAAACATTTTTCTAGACACAACTCGGCCGCTAAAAACGATCAAGCAATGGGGGCTCCTAAGGTCGGGGAAGGCTCTGATACCAACTTCTAACACCCTCGATGCGGCTATATCTCCCACGTGTCGAAGCACGACTTAGAGGTATAACCGCATTGAAAGCAATGTCGCAAGTGAGGTAATCTTCACACAACCCATGTAATACATAAGGGAAAAAGATACATAGTTGGCTTACAATCACCACTTCACACAATACATGAATAAAGCATTACATCATCCAGATACAAACAAGGTCCGACTACAAAACCAAAATAAAAGAAGAACCCCAAATGCGACAAGGTCCCCGATCGACCCCAACTGGGCTCCACTACTGATCAACTAGAACGAAACAACACAAAGGACAAGATATTCATCGAGCTCCTCCTGAGCCTGGTTGCGCATCTGCACGGTTCATCGGCACCTGCAAGCTGGTTTTGGAAGTATCTGTGAGCCATGGGGACTCAGCAATCTCGCACCCTCGCGATCAAGACTATTTAAGCTTATGGGTAAGGTAAAGGTATGAAGTGGAACTGCAGCAAGCGACTAGCATATATGGTGGCTAACATACGCAAATGAGAGCGAGAAGAGAAGGCAAAGCACGATCGAGAAACTATGATCAAGAAGTGATCCTAGAACAACCTACGTCAAGCATAACTCCAACACCGTGTTCACTTCCCGGACTCCGCCGAGAAGAGACCATCACGGTTACACACGCGGTTGATGTATTTTAATTAAGGTCAACTTCAGGTTTTCTACAACCGGACGTTAACAAATTCCCATCTGCCCATAACCGCGGGCACGGCTTTCGAAAGTTCAAATCCCTGCAGGGGAGTCCCAACTTAGCCCATGACAAGCTCTCACGGTCAACGAAGGAATAGACCTCCTCCCGGGACATTCCGATCAGACTCGGTATCCCGGTTCTTCAAGACACTTTGACAAGTTAAAACAAGTCCAGCAACACCACTCAGATGTGCCGACAAATCCCGATAGGAACTGCACATATCTCGTTCTCAGGGCACACCAGATGAGCAAGACGTCGGGTAGGCCAGCCCAGAGTTGCCCCTAGTAGCCCCGGACATCGCTCAGTTGGACCAACACTCAGAGGAGCACTGGCCCGGGGGGGTTATAATAATGATGACCCTCGGGAGAGCGACTCCCAAGGGAAAAGTAGGTGGTGGTGAGGAAAATGGTAAAACCAAGGTTGGGCATTGCTGGAGGGGTTTTATTCAAGGCGAACTGTCAAGGGGTTCCCATTATTACCCAACCACGTGAGGAACGCAAAATCCGGGAACATAACACCGATATGATGGAAACTAGGGCGGCAAGAGTGGAACAAAACACCAGGCATAAGGCCGAGCCTTCCACCCTTTACCAAGTATATGGATGCATTAATTAAATAAGATATATTGTGATATCCCAACAAATAAACATGTTCCAACAAGGAAACAACATCTCCATGTTCCAACAAGGAACAAACTTCAATCTTCACCTGGAACTAACAACGCTATAAGAGGGGGCTGAGCAAAGCGGTAACATAGCCAAACAACGGTTTGCTAGGACAAGGTGGGTTAGAGGCTTGGTTCAACAATATGGGAGGCATGATAAGCAAGTGGTAGGTATCGCAGCATAGGCATAGCAAAAGAGCGAGCATCTAGCAAAGCAAAGATAGAAGTGATTTCGAGGGTATGATCATCTTGCCTGAAATCCCGCAAGGAAGAAGAACGAGTCCATGAAGAAGACAAACGGACATAGACGAACGGGTCCTCACAAATGCGACGTTACCGGAACCAACCCGAAGAAGCAAACACCGGAAAGAAGCACACAACATAGTAAACAACCAACACATGAACATGGTATGATATGCGGGATGCGGTATGCGATGCATATGCATGATTTGACGAGGAATGAATGAACCCGGCCTCAACTTGGAAATCCAAGTGTGCCACTGGAAAGATGAGATGAAATCGCTTGAAAACGATATAAAGATCACCGGAATCGGAGTTACAGTTTGGAAATGGCAAGCAATTCAAATATGACCACGTTCTGCGATTTACAACAAGTAGCCATCTAAAAGCAACAAGCTGAACATGCTACAGCACTCAAACATGGCAACAAAACACATGGCAGGGATCCATTCATGAAGCTTAACAAAATATGAACGCTGAGCTACGGCCAATTCATCCATTAACAAGTTCAAACAAGCATGGCAAAAATGCATTTGGTAAACAGATTTCAGACTTAGTGAAATTAACACTTGTTTGGAATTTCAGATCAGGTAGCACACTTTGGAGCATGAAAACTATATGCTACAAGACCTGATCATGGCAAAGTAAAGCATGGCATGGAGCTACTCACAGAGATTAACAAAAGTCCCTTAGTGGCCTTGAGCCAAAAGGGATCGGAAAATACAATTGCAAGCATGTGAACATGGCAAAAACATAATCAGATCACAGACTTAGTGAAAAACTGGAACATGCAAATCAGATATCAAGTAGGCATGTTTACGAGCTCAATGCACTCACTACAGAGCAAGTCTTGACAACCTAAGAATACACGCATCAAGAATACACAAAATACAGGCTAGACATGGCAAGAACAATAACATAGCATGCACGGATCAACTACAACATCCTCGGCAAAATTCCTAACAAGTAAACAATCTGCCCAGATTCACGAAACAGCAAAAGTAGAGCTCGATTGACTCAAGCTAGGGTGCTCCATAATTGCAAACAAGGACATGGATGGATAGAGCACTACAAGATTAACAAACATCCTTACTGACCATCCTCAAAAGAGGCACAGATCACTAGGAAACAACATGAACATATCGCCATATGAGATAAAGAGGTCAGGGACTTAGTGGAAATGCTAAGTCCCTGAAATCAACATTAACAAATGCCTCACTTTGCAAGCTTGTGCTAGTCACCACACACATCACAAAAATACATGGGTTGCACCTCTGGATAGATGGCAAAACATATAACAAAACACATGTAGATCTCAGGGGCATATCATGCACACAATAATCGTGGCAAAAATGACAAATATCTAATTGGAGCAGCAGATCTGACAATTATCTCAAATAGCACTCCTCTAACAGCATTTCTGGCATCAAGATGAGCTCAAATGAAAATGATGCAATGAGATGAAATGATGTGCTCTCTGAGATGAACATTTTGATATGCTATACACGCAAAACGGAGCTACGGATGCAAAGATACGGCATGATGAACATGGGCACATGAAACGTGGAAAACTCGGGGACTTGGCACGGATTTCGATGCAGCACGGATCTCGCCGGAGAGACTCGCCGGAGAGCGGCCGGAGGCGAGGAGGAGGTCGAGGGAGGAGTAGATCCGGCCCGGACCTCGCCGGATCCGGGTGCGGCGACGGCGGGGAGGCGCGTGAAGGCGGCGGCGATGGCCGGCCGCGACGCGGGCTGTAGCTGCAACAGGGCGGCGATGGCGCACGGCTTGTCGCCGGCGAGCAGGCGGCGGAGTGAGGACGGCGGCCAGGGCGCGAGGAGGAAGACCGCCAGGGCACGCGGTCGCGGGCGGCGCGAGGCGATGGGCTCGGGGGGGGCCCGAACTGGGCCTTGCCGGGCCGGCGGCGGCGGCGGGCGGCGGTGCCACGTGGAGGCTCTGGATTGGCGCGGGGGAGGCGGCGGACGTTGTCCGACCGGAAACGGACATGTCCGGACGGTGGAAGAGCGGGTTTTCTAGGGTTAGGGATGGAGAGATCCGAAAATTTCGGGAGGGGTGCTCTTTTATAGGTAGAGGGAGCTAGGAGAGTCCAAATGAGGTGCGGTTTTCGGCCACGCGATCGTGATCGAACGACCGAGATGATGGAAGAGGTTTAGGTGGGTTTTGGGCCAAAATGGAGGGGTGTTGGGATGCAACACACACGAGGCCTTTTCGGTCCCTCGGTTAACCGTTGAAGCATCAAACGAAGTCCAAATGGCACGAAACTTGACAGGCGGTCTACCGGTAGTAAACCAAGGCCGCTTGGCAAGTCTCGGTCCAATCTGGAAATGTTTAATCCCCACACACGAGAAGAAGGTAGAAATGACCACCGGAGGAGAACGGAGCGCCGGAATGCAAAACGGACAACAGGGAAAATGCTCGGATGCATGAGACGAATACGTATGCAAATGAAATGCACATGATGACATGATATGCAATGCATGACACGCAAGCAATGACAATGCAACAATAGAGAATAACTGGAGGACACCTGGCACATCGGTCTTGGGGCGTTACACCAATGTTCTTGGTATCCAGCTTGTGGTTGTTGGTGAACTCCGCGATCATCATGTGGTTGGTATCGAGTCTGCGTTCCACCATCCCCTGGCACTTGAAAACTTGTTGCTCCATTGCTTCGAGTCTTGTCTCCATGCTTCCGGTCCTCCTTGGTACCTCAACATCGCAAATGTGCAGCACCCATGCATCTCAATGGTTTGAGAGTGTTGCATCACCTCCGCGAGTTAGGGTTTGATGACCTTCTCGAAAAACTTGTCCTTGGGGGCGCTTGAAGACGTCATGGTGATCTAGATCTGTCAGAAAAACAGCTCGAAACAAAAGCAGGAGATATTTGCGTGGTACGGTGGTCAAAACCTTCGATAGATTATATAATGAATTTTTACCGACCAAAAGAAGTATCATGCAAGAAAACGGAGTCTGGAGGGCACATGAGGTGTCCACGAGGCAGAGGGCATGTCCAGGGGGCAGGGAGCGCCCTCCACCCTCGTGGACGCCTCGTGTCCTTTCCGGACTACTTCTTATTTTCCTATTTTCTTAAATATTCCAAAATAGTGAAAAATTGCCATTAGAACTGTTTTGGAGTCGGTTTACTTACCGCACCACATACCTATTCCTTTTCGGAGTCTAAAACATTCTGGAAAGTGTCCCTATGTACTCCTCCGGGGTTACTGTGTCAATAACATTGGTTTAAACATTTATGGGATTACCTGACATATATTGTTTGATTCTTTGACCGTTCACCACACTCGGATTTGTGCCTTCGAAGTTGCTTATTTTTATGGCACCAGAATGACAGACCTCCTCGATAATGCAAGGACCTTCCCATTTAGAGACCAGTTTTCCTGCAAAAAATCTTAAACGAGAGTTGTATAACAAAACATAATCACCTACATTAAACTCACGCTTTGGTATCCTTTTGTCATGCCATCTTTTAACTTTTTCTTTAAATAGTTTGGCATTCTCATAGGCCTGGGTTCTCCACTCATCAAGTGAGCTTATGTCAAATAGTCTCTTCTCACCGGCAAATTTGAAATCATAATTGAGCTCTTTAATGGCCCAATATGCCTTATGTTCTAGTTCAAGAGGTGAGTGACATGCCTTTCCATAAACCATTTTATACGGAGACATACTCATAGGATTTTTGTATGCAGTTCTATAGGCCCATAATGCATCATCAAGTTTCTTGGACCAATTCTTTCTAGATCTATTAACAGTCTTTTGCAAAATTAATTTAATCTCTCTATTACTGAGTTCTACTTGACCACTAGACTATGGGTGGTATGGAGATGCAATTCTATGATTAACATCATACTTAGCAAGCATTTTATGAAAAGCACCATGAATAAAATGTGAACCACCATCAGTCATTAAGTATCTAGGGACTCCAAACCTCGGAAAAATAACTTGTTTAAGCATCTTAATAGAGGTGTTATGATCAGCACTACTAGTTGGAATAGCTTCTACCCACTTAGTAACATAATCAACAGCAACTAAAATATGGGTATACCCATTAGAGGAAGGAAACGGTCCCATATAATCAAATCCCCAAACATCAAATGGTTCAATAACAAGTGAATAGTTCATAGGAATTTCTTGACGTCTACTAATATTACCAATTCTTTGACATTCGTCACAAGACAAGACAAACTTATGGGCATCTTTGAAAAGAGTAGGCCAATAAAAACCGGATTACAATACCTTATGTGCAGTTCTATCTCCAGTGTGGTATCCTCCATAAGCCTCAGAGTAACACTTGCGTATGATCTATTCCTGTTCATGCTCAGGTACACAACATCTAATAACACCATCTACTACTTGTTTATAAAGGTGTGGGTCATCCAAGAAGTAATGTCTTAAATCAGAGAAAAACTTTTTCTTTTGCTGGTATGTTAAACTAGGTGGTATAAATTTGGCAACAATGTAATTAGCATAATCAGCATACCATGGAGCAGTACGAGAAGCATTTATGACAGCTACTTGTTCATCGGGAAACTATCATCAATAGGTAGTGGGTCATCAAGAACATTTTCTAACCTAGACAAGTTGTCTGCAACGGGGTTCTCAGCTCCCTTTCTATCAATAATATACAAATAAAATTCTTGTAGCAAGAGAATCCATCTAATAAGTCTAGGTTTAGCATCTTTCTTTTCCATAAGGTATTTAATAGCAGCATGATGCATAGTTACTTTAGAATCAACAATGTAAGGTCTAAACTTATCACAAGCCAATACAACTGCTAAAAATTCTTTTTCAGTAGTAGCATAATTTCTCTGGGCACTGTCTAGAGTTTTACTAGCATATTGGATAACATTTAATTTCTTATCAACTCTTTGTACTAGAACATCACCTACAGCATAATCACTAGCATCACACATAATTTCAAGGGGTAAATTCCAATCAGGTGGCTGAACAATAGGTGAGGAAATCAAGGCTTTCTTAAGTATTTCAAATGCTTCAACACAATCATCATCAAAGACAAAAGGAACATCATTTTGTAAGAGATTAGTGAGAGGCCTAGAAATTTTTTAGAAGCCTTTAATGAACCTCCTATAAAACTGGCATGACCTTAGGACATGGCATCTTTTCAATAGCATCAACTTTAGCTTTATCAACTTCAATACCTCTTTCAGAAATTTTATGCCCCAAGACAATACCTTCATTAACCATAAAGTGGCACTTCTCCCAATTCAAGACAAGATTAGTTTCTTCACATCTCTACAAAACTCGATCAAGGTTGCTTAAGAAATCATCAAAAGAAGTCCCATACATGGAGAAATCATCCATGAAAACCTCAACAATCTTCTCACAGAAGTCAGAGAATATAGCAGTCATACATCTTTGAAAGGTAGCAGGTGCATTAAATAAACCAAAAGGCATACGTCTATAAGCAAAGGTATCAAAAGGGCAAGTAAAAGTGGTCTTTTCCTGATCCTCTTTTGATAAAGGTGTTTGAGAGAAACCAGAATAACCGTCTAGAAAGCAAAAATGTGTATGTTTGGATAATATTTCTAGCATTTGATCAATAAAAGGTGAAGGGTAATGATCCTTTCTAGTAGCTTTATTTAATTTGCAGAAATCAATTACCATTCTATAACCTGTAACAATTCTTTGTGGGATCAATTCATCTTTATCATTAGGACCAACAGTAATACCTCCCATCTTAGGGACACAATGGACATGACATACCCACTGACTATCAGCAACATGAATTATATTTGCCTCCAGAAGCTTTAGTATTTCTTTTATTACCACTTCTTTCATCTTAGGATTTAACCGTCGTTGGTGATCAACAATCGGTTTAGCATCTTTCTCCAATTTTATTTTGTGCTGGCATAGAGTGGAAGTAATGCCCTTAAGATCATCGAGATTATATTCAATAGCAGCACGGTGCTTCTTTAGAGTTTTCAATAATTTCTCTTGTACCTGCTCTGAAAGGTTAGCACTAATAACAACATGATATATCTTCTTTTCATCAAGATAAGCAAATAAAAGAGTATCAGGTAATGGTTTAAGCTCAAAAACGGGATCACCCTTGGGTGGAGGAGGATCCCATAGAATTTCAACAGGGAAGTTGTGTTTCAAAATAGGTCCCTGTTTAAAAAATACTTCATCTATTTCCCTTCTTTCATTCATAAACATATCATTTTCATGGTCTAGCAAATATTGTTCTAAAGGATCATTAGGAGGCACGACAATAGAAGCAAGACCAATAATTTCATATTTACTAGGCAATTCTTTATCATGGGGTTGTCTATGAAATTTAGCCAAATTAAAATCATGACACATACCCCCTAAATCAACAGTAACAATATCCTTTTTGTAGTCTATCTTAGCATTTACAGTATTCAAGAAGGGTCTACCAAATATAATGGGACAAAAGGCATCTTGTGGGGAACCAAGAACAAGAAAATCAGTAGGATATTTAACTTTCCCGCACAAGACTTCAACATCTCTAAGAATCCCAACTGGTGAAATAGTATCTCTATTGGCAAGCTTAATTGTAACATCAATATCTTCTATCTCAGCAGGTGCAATATCATGCATAATTTCTTTATATAAAGAATGAGGTATTGCACTCGCACTAGCACCCATGTCACATAAGCCATGATAACAATGATCTCCTATTTTAACAGAAACAACAGGCATGCCTACCACAGGTCTATGTTTATCTTTAGTATCGGGTCTAGCAATTCTAGCAGCTTCATCACAGAAGTAAATAACATGCCCATCAATATTATCGACCAAGAGATCTTTAACCATAGCAATACTAGGTTGAACTTTAATTTGCTCAAGGGGTGTAGGTGTTCTAGCATTACTCTTACGAACCACAGTTGAAGCTTTAGCATGATCCTTTATTCTAAGAAGGAAAGGTGGTTTCTCAATATAAGCGGTAGGAACAATAGGATCAACATTATAAGTGATAGTCTTTTCTTCAACTTTAATAGGTTCAACTACTTTTACTTCAATGAGAGGATGATATTTAAACCACTTCTCCTTAGGGAGATCAACATGAGTAGCAAATGATTCACAGAAAGAAGCTACTATCTCATAGTCAAGTCCATATTTAGTGCTAAATTCACGAAAAGCATCGGTATCCATAAAAGATTTAACACAATCAAACATAGGTATTATA
This sequence comes from Triticum aestivum, assembly GCF_018294505.1. Taxonomy (NCBI): domain Eukaryota; kingdom Viridiplantae; phylum Streptophyta; class Magnoliopsida; order Poales; family Poaceae; genus Triticum; species Triticum aestivum. The sequence goes on along the minus strand of NC_057806.1, from coordinate 176,515,556 downwards.
CCTGACTCTTTACCTTCGTCGAGTTCCCAATCTTCAGAGTTGTGTTTAATTCTTTCCAATAAATCCCATCTGAATTCAATAGTCTTCATCATAAAAGAACCAGTATAAGAAGTATCGAGCATGGAGCGATGATTGAGAGAAAGCCGAGCATAAAATTTTTGAATAATAATTTCTCTTGAGAGCACATGATTGGGGCATGAATATAACATTGACTTAAGCCTCCCCCAAGCTTGAGCGATACGATCACGATGAACCAGATGCATAGGATAAAACTTCTGATGAAATTCCAATTTCAATCGGTTGTAGTTCCATGATCCAATATAATCACATAGCCTAAACCATGTCAATGCCTTTCCCTTCAAAGATAAAGGGAAGACCTTCTTCTTTATAATATCCTCGGGCATACCTACAAGCTTAAATAATCCACAAACTTCGTCCACATAGATTAGGTGCATATCGGGATGTAATGTTCCATCTCCTATAAAAGGATTAGCTGGCAGTTTCTCTATCGTACCCGAAGGAATTTCAAAGTAAACATTTTCAGTAGGTTCAGTAGGTTGAGGAGCAACTCTTTTCTCTACTAGTCGGGGTGAAGATACTCCGAACAAGCCCCTCAAAGGATTATTTTCCATAGTAACAAGTGACAGTAAATTTCAGCACAATATATAAATTTTTCCTTACCAAATTCCACCTACCAAAGGCGCTTCACTCCCCGGCAACGGCGCTAGAAAAGAATCTTGATGACCCGCAAGTATAGGTTATCTATCATAGTCCTTTCGATAAGTAAGAGTGTCGAACCTAACGAGGAGCAGAAGGAAATGACAACCGGTTTTCAGTAAGGTATTCTCCGCAAGCATTGAAATTATCGGTAACATATAGTTTTGTGATAAGGTAATTTGTAAAAATAAACAAGTAACAAAAGTAAACAAGGTGCAGCAACATGGCCCAATCCTTTTTGTAGCAAAGGACAAGCCTGGACAAACTCTTATATAAAGTAAAGCGCTCCCGAGGACACATGGGGATTATCGTCAAGCTAGTTTTCATCATGCTCATATGATTCGCGTTCGTTACTTTGATAATTTGATATGTGGGTGGACCGGTGCTTGGGTACTGCCCTTCCTTGGACAAGCATCCCACTTATGATTAACCCCCCTCGCAAGCATCTGCAACTACGAAAGAATAATTAAGGTAAACCTAACCATAGCATGAAACATATGGATCCAAATCAGCCCCTTATGAAGCAATGCATAAACTAGGGTTTAACCTTGTGTCACTCTAGCAACCCATAATCTACTTATTACTTCCCAATGCCTTCACCTAGGCCCAAACAATGGTGAAGTGTCATGTAGTCGACTTTCACATAACACCATTAGAGGAAAGACAACATACATCTCATCAAAATATTGAACGAATACCAAATTCACATGACTACTTATAGCAAGACTTCTCCCATGTCCTCAGGAACAACCGTAACTACTCACAAATCATATTCATGTTCATAATCAGAGGGGTATTAATATGCATAAAGGATCTGAACATATAATCTTCCACCGAATAAACCAACTAGCATCAACAACAAGGAGTAATCAACACTACTAGCAACCCACAGGTACCAATCCGAGGTTTTGAAACAAAGATCGGATACAAGAGATGAACTAGGGTTTGAGAGGAGATGGTGTTGGTGAAGATGTTGATGGAGATTGACCCCTCCCGATGAGAGGATTGATGGTTATGATGATGGTGACAATTTCCCCCTCCCGGAGGGATGTTTCCCCGGCAGAACAGCTCCCCTGGAGCCCTAGATTGGTTCCGCCAAGGTTCCGCCTCGAGACGGCGGTGCTTCGTCCCGAAAACTTCCTTCAGATTGTTTCCAGGGCAAAATACACCTTATACCATAAGATGGGCATCAGGTGCGTGCCCAGGGGGGTAGGGTGGCCCCCCTCTGGTGCTTTCTTCGCCGAATATTTTTAATATAATACAAAACTGACTTTCATGGACTTTTAGGACTTTTGGAGTTGTGTGGAATAGGTCTCTAATATTTGCTCCTTTTCCAGCCTAGAATTCCAGCTGCCGGCATTCTCCCTCTTCATGTAAACCTTGTAAAATAGGAGAGAAAAGGCATAAGTATTGTGACATAATGTGTAATAACAGCCCATAATGCAATAAATATCGATATAAAAGCATGATGCAAAATGGACGTATCACGCTGTTGCCGGGGAGCAATAGCGTGGGGTGAATATTCTCGTGTGTGCTTGTTTTCTTTATCACTAAGTAGTTTTTATTTCCTGATCTATGTTGTTCTCTATCTTTAGTTATGGATATGGAACACGAGACACCAAAACAAATAGGTGTACTTTCTACTCATGGAGATGGGGAACCTCCTAAAACCCTTGATGCTTGTTATGTGAAAAATATTATGCATTACTTTGATAATCCTGAGAAAACCCCATTCAACTTGATAATGGGAGTAACATTGGATCAACGTGAATACTTTAGGGATTATCGCTTGACTCAAAAAGGGAAACTTTTATGGGATCAAATTTATATGTTGCATTGGTATGCTCGGGATTTACGCTTGAGATATGATTTTACTTGTTGCTCTAGATAAATGCTCCACACCTTCCCTTTTCATGCAAATTTAATGATAATGAAACATTAGCTTCCTATGCTAATGGTATATATGATTACTATGATGTGGGACGAATAGAAGAATTCATTGCTTTTAAGGGTGCTTATGAAATTGAATATTTGTTTGAAAAGTATGAAGATTTTGATGATTCGGTTTATAGACCTGGAAATTTTGCTTTCCTTAAATATTGCTATGATAATTATAAATACAATTCCGATGTTGATGAATTTATTGAGAAAGTCTCCTCTGTCCAAGAAGAGACTAATATTTTGCGGGAGTCTATGGAAGAAGGAATTGATGAAACCGTGAGCTCATTGGATGAAAAAGATGATGAGGAGACCGAAGAACAAACGGAGGAAGGGCAGATTAGCTACTCATGCCCACCTTCTAATGAGAGTAACTCTTCAACTCATACATTATTTAATGCCCCTTCGTTCTTATCGATGGTTGAATGATACAATAATTGGTATGATCCCGTTGATTCATTTGAAATATCCCTTTTTGATGATATTTATGCTTGCTATGCTTGTGGCCAAGATGCCAATATGAACTATGCTTATGGAGATGAACTTGCTATAGTTCCATATGTTAAGAATGAACTTGTTGCTATTGCACCCACACATGATAGTCCTATTATCTTTTTGAATTCTCCAGACTACACTATATCGGAGAAGTTTGCACTTATTAATGGTAATATTGATGGGTTGCCTTTTACCGTTACACATGATGATTTTGATGAATATAATATGCATGTGCTTTCTGCTCCTACTTGCAATTATTACGAAAGAGGAACTACATCTCCGCCTCTCTATGTTTCCAAGACGAAAAAATTGCAAGAAACTTCTTATGCTATGTATTGGCCTTTACTTGATGTGCATGAATTGTTCTTTTATGAGATGCCGATGCATAGGAAGAGAGTTAGACTTCGTCATTGCATGATATATGTTGCTTTGTGCTCACTACTAAATGTCAAATCATTGTTAATTAAAATTGGCTTTGATATACCTTGGGATCCGAGTGGATTCATTACTTGAGCACTTTATGCCTAGCTTAATGGCTTTAAAGAAAGCGCTGCCAGGGAGACAACCCGGAAGTTTTAGAGAGTCATTTATTTCTGTTGAGTGCTTTTATAAATTTTAAAAACAAAAAAATATAGAGGGGAACTTAAAACTTCACAAAAAGAAAAGTGAAAGTGAGAAGGATGAGCACCCTGGAAGCGGGAGCTAGCATTGAACTTTGTTCATGCCCATGGAAACTTTGTGAATCTTGAATTACAGAAACTTTTCAACAAGAATAATTATCCCTTTGTACAATTCCATTGTATTATAAAAATAATGTTCCAAGGTTTCCCTTTAGGATGATTAAACTGCTTGTTGGTGTGTGCAGTGCAAAACGGAAACTTTGGTTGTAGTGCTCGATTTTAATTTTTTTACTGGAACGTTAAAAGGTTCTAAAACTTTTTGCACAGTCTTGCTATACAAAATTTTTATTGTTTCCTAATTTTTCAGAATTGTTTGAGTTACATAAGTATGGTGGATGTTCCAATCTTTACAGAGTGTTATGTTTTCACAGATTGCTGTTATAGCTTCATTATTTGCGTATGTTTGAATTCTTGTTGAAACCTCCTTGACTTGGGGCCATAGAATTGCGATATAATACAGTGGGTAATGTTTGTTTATAATTATACAATAATGTTACAGCAGTACATGATGGGATTTCATTGCCATATTCACTAACCCCGCCACTAAAAGTTTGTTTAAGTTTTGTGTGGACGAAGTGCTCAAAGATCGAGGAGGTCTCGATGTGAGGAGAAGGAGGAGAGGCAAGAGCTCAAGCTTGGGGATGCCCAAGGCACCCCAAGTAAATATTCAAGGAGACTCAGGCGTCTAAGCTTGGGGATGCCCCGGAAGGCATCCCATCTTTCTTCAACAAGTATCGGTATGTTTTCGGATTCATTTCGTTCATGTGATATGTGCAAATCTTGAAGCGTCTTTTGTGTTTATTTTTCATTTTTCATTTATGCACGATGCTGGTATGAGATAGTCCATGGTTGATTTATAGAATTCTCATCGCACTTCACTTATATCTTTTGAGTTTGGCTTTATAGAATGCTTCATGTGCTTCACTTATATCATTTGAAGTTTGGACTGCCTGTTTCTCTTCACATAGAAAACCGTCATTTGTAGAATGCTCTTTTGCTTCACTTATACTTGTTTGAGCATGGTATTTTGTAGAAAGACTTAAACTCGCATGCTTCACTTATATCTATTTAGAGAGTCAACAGGAGTTGGTCAATTGCATGGTTAGTTATAAAATCCTACATAAAAATTATGGATCACTGAATATGATATGTTTCATTCCTTGCAATAGTTTTGCGATATAGAGATGGTAATATGGGGGAGGTACTAGTAAACGGTTGTGGTTAGTAAGAATATTGGTGCAAAGGTTTGTGATTCCCGAAGCATGCACATATAGTCTCTCGTTATGCTATGAAGTTGGAGCATGACTTATTATTGATTGTCATCCTTATGAGTGGCGGTCGGGGACGAGCGATCACTACTGTAGGATGGTCCAAACGCGACAGTCGAATCAGAGACCCTTCAACGAAACTGTGTGTGATGTCATAATCGCAAACGGTGGTGTAAAAAACCGTCAAAAAAGGTGCAAAACATTTGCGATGACAGATGCATCAAACACGGTTCACAATTTAGTTGCGTATGCGATGCAGGGCATACGGTTCAGCTCAATGAACTGTTTGTGATAAGGAGGCACAACAGAAACGGGCAGCCAGATGAAGGCGTGTGCGATATATAGCATACGGTTCACTGGGATGAACTGTGTGTGATTAGGCAACACAATGGAAACGGTTTAACTGAACAAGATGTGTGTGATACGCGGCAAACAGGTCCGTAATCTGAAATGTGTGCGAAGAGCAATAATAACACACACGATTGCTGCTAATAAGCCGTGTCAATTGCTCTGTCTATAGTAGACTAACATGTATATATATAACTGAAATAAACATCCAATTACATAAGTGATGATACAGATCATTCACACCCACCTCAATAAACAATTGCATGCATTCTAAAGTAGGAGAAACGATCGTCTAGTCATCTACTTCTTGTGACGCTCCCGCCACTGCTATGTGGCTCGATCCCTCGTCTGGGCCAGGAAGAAGACAGTTCCTCATGTCAACAATCTGCCTGTACATCTCGTAGCTTGTGTACGCGTCCATGGCCGCGTACTTGACATGTTGTCCATCCAGTCTCTTATGCCACACACTATGCCAGGCGTTCTTATCCTTATTGCTCTCTTGCTTCATCTTCGCATAGTAGGGGTCGATGATGGCCGAGGCGAGGTCAACCAGGGAGTTTAGTTTGCTTTTTTTGGTGCCCCAGACCTTGTAGTGGTGCTGGATGTTGACAAGATTCGGGCATTTCAAGTCCGAAACCTTGAGCGCATTTAGATTGTTGGTGGTGTCCATCGTAGAGAAACTGTAGTCGAAGCTCTTGATAAACATGGAGAAACGCTCGCAAGGCCTTGTGGCAAGGTGGAAGTGGTAGACGAGGATGTCATGTCGCATGCACAACTGGGCGACGGCAACCTTCTTATCGTGCCTGGCATGACCGATGGTGTACTCGAGGTCGAAGCCGACCACTCGGTACTTGTCCTGGGCAAGGAACTGCTCCATAGTTTGGATGGAGCTCTCCACCGAGACCGTATCATTCGTCCACACCACCAAGAGGGCCTTCCCCTCACGTGGGTGTCCACTACGTGATGCGTGGTGAATTGCCCGTCGTTGTCATCGTCAGCCGCTGGGAGCGCCATTGGAGCCACGGGGAGCGCCATTGGAACCGCTGGATGTCCTCTCTGTATGTGTCCTCATTGGTGTGCTTATTGTGACGTGTGAGACGAGAGATGAAGGTAAATGGCTGCAGGAATAAAAGGGGGGCGGGCGACGTGGATTCTCGGCGCGTCCGCATGGCAGTTTTTGCAGAAGGTAACTGCATCATCGCGCCGCGCCCGGCACAACCGCTTGCACATGAACGTGCGTGATCGTGCACCGGCCCAAAACATTGGCATCGCGCGTGGAGGGATGAGGGCAGAGCACCCGAAGGGACGTGAGAGTAGATAGCGCATGGCGGGACGTGAGCAGAGCGCGCTGTGGCCGCCTGAACCACAAGAAACCACACGCATGGAGCAGTTGAACACGCAGCAAATGGTCGCCTACAAGCCGGCCGACAGTTGCATCGATGTGGAGAGAGCGGCCGTGTGGTACCACCTCCATCTAGTCTATGTCTCCTTTATATTCCGTGCCATACTTTTCCCTCAAATTTAACCAACAAAATGTTAATGCATGTTTTAAAAATTATAGAATTGGAAACTATGTTCAAATACAAATCCAGCTATATAATTTTTGGCGACATGCATTCGTATTTTATTAGTTAAATCATACTTATAAACCAGGATGGTGGTATAGTAGGTAATTAAATCGCAAACATTTTTTTATTAACTGTATGTGTACGTGGCCTTTCGTCCTCCTCTCACACGTCTTGTCACCCCGCTGCCGTAGACGGCTTACAGCGCAAGCTTGCGCAGCCCGCGGCGGCGTTCTTTTTGCCAAACGGTGGTGCCAATGAATCGTCGGTGAGCCCGTTCCCGCGCAACCTCGCAGGTTCCCGTGCAAGCTTCCCGCCCGACTTGGTGAAATCCCCAAAAATCCCAATGCTTACCGGCTAGCTATAAAAACCCTCACGGCCGGCGAGTCCTACGTCGCATTTTCCCCTCCATCCCCGTAGCTTATCTCGTCTGCTTCTCCCACATTCACCAATGGCACCGGTCCATCATTGTCGCCCAGCCACTCCGTCGTCATCAGAGGACAGCTCCAGCTGGGAGGCTACACCGCGGCGGCGGTGCAGTACCCGATGTAGTGTAGTGCGTGTGGTGTCCGTGTTGGGTGTGCACGGAACACCCACCACACGCTCCGCCACTAGTGCCCGTCGGCAGCTGTTGTCGGCCGCCGTTGCCGCCACACCACCGTCGAAAGCCAGGGCCATCGCCCGCTCCACCGCCGCGGCCCGAAGGCGGGAGATGGCCGTCGTGGCCGCCACCCCACTGCCGGCCACTGTGGCCATCACCCGCTCCGCCACCGCGGCCCGAAGGCCGCCAGCCCACTGTTGACTGCTGGGGTTGTGATGCCCGGGTAATTAAGATACACTAATCCTCTCGTAATGATGCCACGTCACCTTCGTTCCTGTTATTAATCTCACAATGGTTCTAAAACAATTCAAATTCCTATTTTAAAATGAAGACAAACATCAAAAGTTTACAAACATTAAAACTAAAATGTTCAAAGTGGGACAAATAAATCCTAAGTAATAATGGTGGAGAACCACACTTGTATAAAATGTGTAAATACTCAAAAATGGATAAAATAGTAGCAAAAACAATTAGTGAAATGATTATAAAATAACAAACAATTACAAACTATTTTATATTAGGTGCCAAATTAATTGTGGTAGTGTCATAAGTATTAATAATATTTTAGGTACGACTTGGGTATTTCATAAATATAAAATTTTAATAAACCAGAAAAGAAGAAATAAAAGAAAATAGAAAACAGTAACTAAACTAAAAAATAAAAGAAGGACAAAAGGCCCCCTTCCCCACTAGGCCTCTTGGCCCCGTCGACTCGCCGACTAGGCCGGCACAGCCGACCCCCCCTGATTCCCTTAACCCCACGCCTAGGAAGCCTACCACCGCTACCGCCCCACGTCCTCCCCCCACTTCTCTCTCGCTCCCACGTCTCCTCCCCCGACCCGATCTAGATCGGGGCGCTGCGCCCACCTCCGCCACCACTGTCGCAGAGACGCCCTCCCCCATCGGCGCCCCTCCGTCCCGACCTGGTCCGCCCTTGCTCCCCGCGGCGCCGGCGAGCACGCCCGCGCCCAAGGGATGCCGCCCTCGTCCTCGTGCCCCGTCCACTCTCCCCCAACCGTGCCGTTCGACACCCCGCCACCATCGCCTCCTTCACGACAGCTCCCGCACCGGCCCCGTCGTCGTCGCCGTCACGCGTCCTCCCCGCCGCCTCGTCGTCTCCGTCCTCCTCCCCGGGCTTTCATCCTCGAGCCTCATCGCACCGTTCCCCTGCGCCACAAGTAAGGCCCGACCTCCACCTCCCCTCTCTCTCGCTCGTCCCTGTTCGCCGCGCCCGACCGCTCGCCCATCTGCCAGCTGCCCGTGCCCGCCTCATGGTGCCATGGCTAACGGCGCCGACTCCTACACCCCCTCCGTTCCCCTGCTCCGCCACGGCCGCGTCGTCGCCCGCCTGCGCCTCACTATTGCCGAACCAGCATCACCCTGCCGCCCGATGTCGTTGCCGGCGCCCATTCCGGCCTCTCCCAGCCGTCGTGGACCGCACCACCAGATGCGGCCTCGCGTGCACGGACGATGTACCCAAAGAACGCCCAATTTGGTGCACCGTAAGAGAAACCCGAGCTCGCCGGAGTTGTCGCCGTAGTTCAGACTCGCCGGAGAGCTCCAGTGGCCGGTGTCCTACGTGGCTACAACCTGGCGCTGCGGGCCCCGCCTTTGTGCCACTGCCACTGGGACCCAATGGGCCCAGTTGACCCGGTAAACCACTGACGTGGCACGCCCGTGTCGCTGACATGCGGGCCCCGCAATTTAAAACATTATAAAAATAAATAAAATTGTTAATTAGAAAGTTAATTAAACTGTTAATTAAAATGATTAATTAGTTAGACACTGACCATGGGTCCCACTAGATAATTAGATTAATTAGTTAACCTAATCTTCTGTTAATTAGTCCAGCCTATGACAGGGGGGTCCCACCTGCCAGGATTGACCGGTCAATAGGTCAGTTGACCTGCTGATGTCACGGTGATGTCATAATGACGTCATCAGTCACTATTCTTGTTAATTCATATTTAAACATTAAATTGAATCCAGAAATTCTTTAAATCTTTGATAATTCATATTAAATAACCCGTAACTCGGATGAAAATACTTTGTACATGAAATATGCTCAGAAGGACGAGACAAATCCGAGTACGCGGTCCGATTGTCAGCCACACGTCCCTAGCATAGCGAACATGTAACAATCCACCACCATTTCATCAGCTCGAAAACGTCAAACACCGGGAATACTTTCTCGGATGTTTCCCCCCTTCGCCGTCATCTCATAGTACCGCGTTAGATCACCCTAGCATCATGTATTGTCATGTTATGCTTTGTGATGCTTTGATTGCTCTGTTAGTTATTGTGTTCCCCCTCCGTTACTTATTTCTGGTAGACCTTGAGACCGCTGCTGGTACCCCTGTGGTCGACTACATCAACGACGAACCCTTCTTGCCAGAGCAACCAGGCAAGCCCCCCCCCCTTGATCAACCATATATCTCCCACTCTGTTCTCTCTTATTCTCGCATTAGGTTTTCTACTATTGTTGATTCGATAGCTCCTATTCTGTTGCATAGCCTATCATTTTTGCTACTGTTGTTACCTTTACCTGCAATCCTAAATGCCTAGTATAGGATGCTAGTTTTCCATCAGTGGCCCTACATTCTTGTCTGTCTGCCATGCTATACTATTGGGTCGTGATCACTCGGGAAGTGATCCCGGGTTTATACATACATACATATTATCCAGATTACATGATGTGACTAAAGTTGGGTTCGGCTCGTAGAGTACCCGCAAGTGATTCTGATGAGGGGGTTGAAAGGACAGGTGGCTCCATCCAGGTAGTGGTGGGCCTGAGTTCCCGAAGGCCCCCGACTATTACTTTGTGGCGGAGCAACAGGGCAGGTTGAGACCACTTAGGAGAGAGGTGGGCCTGGCCCTAGTCGGCGTCCGCGGTTACTTCCAAATAACACTCTTAACGAGATCTTGGTATTTGATCTGAGTATGGCCACTGGCCTATACGCACTAACCAACTACGCGGGAACAGTTATGGGCACTCGACGTCGCGGTATCAGCCGAAGCCTTCGTGACATCAGTGACTGAGCGGCGCGCTCCGGGTTGGACCATGTAACGCAACTTCCTTTGTAATGGAGGTTGTCAGGTCTGCTCACCGGCCACGTACGCAACATACAGGTGTGCAATGGGCGCTGGGCCCAGACCCCTACGCGCTTAAGATTTAAACCGGCGTGCTGACCTCTCTGTTGTGCCTAGGTGGGGCTGCGACGTGTTGATCTTCCGAGGTCGGGCATGACTCAGGAAAGTGTGTCCGACCAAAGGGGATCGAGCGTGTTGGGAAATGTGGTGCACCCCTGCAAGGAAGTTTATCTATTTGAATAGCATGTCCCTCAGTAAAAGGATGACCCAGAGTTGTACCTTAGCCTTATGACAACTAGAACCAGATACTTAATAAAACAAACCCTTCCAAGTGCCAGATACAACCCAGTGATCGCTCTCTCATAGGGTGACGAGGAGAGGATCGCCTGGTAGGTTTATGCTATACGATGATACTTGGTGAACTTGCAATTTGCTCTCTTCTCTATGCTTCAAGATGGAGGCTACCAGAAGCATAGTCTTCAATAGGACTAGCTATCCCCCTCTTATTCTGGCATTCTGTAGTTCAGTCCACATATACTACCCATTTCATTGATACCAATGCATATGTAGTGTTGATCTTCGCTTGCGAGTACTTTGGATGAGTACTCATGGTTGCTTTTCTCCCCCTTTTTCCCCCTTTCTATATCTGGTTGTCGCAACTAGATGCTGGAGTGCCCAGGAGCCAGACGCCACCGATGACGACTCCTACTACACTGGAGGTGCCCACTACTATGTGCAGACCGCCGATGACAACCAAGAGTAGTTTAGGAGGATCGCTGGCAGGAGGCCTGCGCCTCTTTCGATCTGTCTCCCAGTTTGTGCTAGCCATCTTATGGAAACTTGTTTAACTTATGTATGTACTCAGATATTGTTGCTTCCGCTGACTCTTCTATGATTGAGATCTTGTATTGGAGCCCTCGAGGCCCCTGGCTTTTAATATGATACTTGTATGACTTATTTTATTTTTAGAGTAGTGTTGTGATATCTTCCCGTGAGTCCCTGATCTTGATCGTACACATTTGCGTGTATGATTAGTGTACGATTGAATCGGGGGTGTCACTAGTTGGTATCAGAGCCGACTGCGTGTAGGAATCCCCCTTCCACACTCGTTGGCCGAAGTTGAGTCTAGTGATTGAGAAACAAACTTTTACTAACATGGTTGTGCGGCTTACGGGCCCACGTCACCATTGGGTGGTATTAGGATCTTTTATTCCTCATCTATACTCTGGGACTCTGATCTCTCTTCTATTCGGGTTAAAAGATTTTGCTAACTCTAACTCTAGGTTCTCGTAATTACTTCCTTCCGGAGAGCCCCTTATTATAGATGATCGCCTGCTACACTAGAAGATTCAGAAGATACTCTCTGATGTTATCCTGAGAAGTTGTGCTCATTGCGTTTGCAACTCCCTTCCACCGCCAACCCCTATAGATAACTACATGCACTTGCCATTCCTACCTTAGTCCCTAGTTGCTCTTGTTATTACAAGATACCCTGAAATACTCGTTGTTGTTCCGAGAATCCTTGTGCCTACTGCCTTGCAGTTCCTTGTCACCTGAATACACCTACAAATTAATCCTCACACACACCGAGGATTTGTTTCTACCTAGTTGTTCATGTGTTTCACCAAAGTCTTCAAAATACTATTTGATCTTCTGAAAATCCTCAGCAACTTATTGCTCTTGAAATTCTTGCTTGCTTGCATTATAGTTAATCCCATAAGTGTAGTAATCTTATTGGCATCCTTTGCCACTATCATTTTGAGCCCATTGATACAATATGTTGCGAATGCACGCAATCCTCAATCAGATCCTAGAATTCATCCTTCTGGCTCAGACGCATTTTAAACATGAGTTGGATCTCGACCAATCAAATTCCCATAAATTGTATCCCTAAGGGTATTCTGCTTCTGATCCCTTGATTTGGAAATCATAATTCCTTTGCATTTGAGCTTTGAGTTAGTCAGTTGTTTCTATAATCTGTCCTTGCATTCTTCTTCCTCTAGTTGAGTACCGATGCTCACGTCAGATCCCTTGTGGACCACCAGATCCTTTGTTGGATTTTATCCGACAGCGTACTTATTATTCAATAAGCCTGTGAGCCTTTCCTCGGATACAGAATGCCTTTGGTAAATTGTATCCTCTGCTTTGTCAACCATGCTCTACTTTCGAGCTTGTGTTATTTACTCCTGAAGTTTGTGGTATATGTTTCTACGATGCCCCGATGGGTTGAACCTATGCCTTCCTTAATCTGTGTGAACCCGAAAGATTTCACGTTTCATACTTATCTGGTATTACACCAGGTAAAACTTTCAACAACTAATGTCATATTCGAAAAAGTGAGAGGTGAATGGAAGGTTATACATTGAAGAAGTGGGAGTGGACCTTGAACTTTGTGTTCATGCCCATGGACACGATGTATATCCTATCATGGAAGCTCCTTGTAATAATAAATATTCCCTTGATATATTACCATTTGGTATCTGTGAATTGATCCTTTGCAATCGTGGTTCCGATCATATTTTCTCCTTGATTCCATTTCTCAGACTAGTTAAAGCACTTGTCTTCTGTAGATCAATACACCTCTGCAACCTCTATTATGTTCTACCTTCGAGTATTACCCCGTGGTATCTCGATAAAATCATAGAACCATATCATCTTATGAGTTCTTCTTCAAGTATTATTTCTCACTGATTCCAATTTTTCCCCAGGTTCTGAGTTGCTAGACACTCAGGGACACCGATAGTGAATCGAGTCTGTAATCTGATTCATTAAATCTAAGTAATTTTCGTTGTTTATGAGTTTAATAATCCTTTAAGTCATTCCTAGCCCGATCGGCTATATCATTATCGTGCTAAATTTTAATTGTGCTACCTGGTCCTTCTTCTCGGAGCACAATTTTCGATGATGAACTAATCTTACATCGAACTTCCTCATCATATCATTTCTCCTTGAACATCAAACTTGATTTAGAGTTTATGTCATACCCTTGGTCCCCATAACCTTTTTGTAAGTGCATCTAGTGCCACCCCTAGTTGGTTTTGGAGTATTGACGACAAACCTAGTTGAGGGACTAATGTGTTTGTGAGAATTGCAGGATAACATAGGTAGAAGTCCCTCATTGATTCGGTTTTGCTACCAGAGAAGACCCCCAAAAATGTATGAAGACATTGAAGTCAAAGGTGGTATATGAAGATATTCACATTGAAGACTATGACAAGAGAAGACACCACATGAAGCCTATGGAGCTCGAAGACTTAGATCTTTCTTAGTTCTTTTTCTTTTGTGTTGAGTCATAGGAACCACCATACTGTTAAGTGGGGTCCAAGAGAACCAGTCAGAATGACTAAAGTGATGCCTAACCAAAACCTATGTCTTCGAGTGAAGACTATGAGAGCGAATCTTGTCCAGAGTCGGACAAGTCAGCTTTGCTTGCAGCCCAAGTAAAGTTGTCGTGTGAGTTTGAAATCTGACCGTTGGAACACATGTCAGTTCCTTTGTGACCCAGGGTCATTTCGGACAAATCAGGTCGGGTTGCCAAGTGGCTATAAATAGCACACCCCCTACAACCATAAACGGTTGGCTGCTCAGATTGAGAATACGGCTTTTATCGTTTGAGAGCAACCCACCTCGAAGCCTTTGAGAGAGAATTCCTTGCGAGGATAAAGCCCTAACCACCCAGAGCCAAAGAGAATTGGGAATCACTTAACTCTTCTTGTCTGTGTGATCTGAAGACTTATTACACTTGAGGACTGTGCATCCTCCAGCCGGTTTGGCGTCGCGTTCTGAGCATCCAAGAGACATTGTGGATTGCTGGTAAACGAAGTCTGTGAAGGTTTGGGAGTCTACCTTGAAGACTTACCAGAGTGATTGGGCGAGGTCTGTGTGACCTTAGCTCAAGGGGAATATGGTGAGGACTGGGTGTCCTGAGCTGCGTGTTCAGGACTGGGTGTCCGGGACTATGTGTCCTAATGTTTAAATACCTAGCCGCCCTAACTAGACGTACAGTTGTCACAGCAACTGGAACTGGTCCAACAAATCATTGTCTTCAGCGAGTCTCTGGTTCCATCTTCCCTTCCCTTTACTTACTGTTACTCCTTGTGAAGTCATTGTATGTTCGCACTATCTTTTGTCTTCACTGAGTGACTGCATGTTCTGTGTGGCTTCACAATATCTTCCTACCTGATCCTTACTACATTGCTGCTATTAGTCATTGTGCTTTCACTATTGAATACTTGACTATGACTTGCCTAGTGTAGTCTACCTTCCGCTGCAGGGTAATTGGTTTAATTCTATCGTTTGTCTTCATAACTTCCACGTTTTGGAGACTTTCTTAAAAATCGCCTATGCACCCCCCCTCTAGTCGATATAACGCACATTCAATTGGTATCAGAACAAGGTGCTCCCTTGTTCTGTGTGATTCGGTTTAACCACCTGGAGTTTTAGCTATGTCGACTGCAGGGATAATTAAAGTCTCCGTTGCATGCCCCGTCTTCGATGGAACTGAATATCCCTACTGGAAGAATAAGATGCGCATGCATTTTGAAGCCATTGACGTCGACCTATGGTATGTCGTTGAGAACGGCGTTCCCAAGGCTGGAGAAGGTGTCACTGCTGCTGATGTCAAGAAATTCGTTCAACTGGACTCTACTGCCAAGAATATCATCTGTGGTCATCTGACCAAGGGACAGTATGGCCGTGTGAGTGCTTTAAAAACATCTAAGCTGGTCTGGGACTGGCTCTCCATGGTCAATGAAGGCGTCTCAACCCAGAGAGATCAGAGAATCAGTGTCCTTTGCAAGCTCTTCAACCGCTTCAAGCGAAATGACAATGGGAATGTCCAGCTCACATTTGACCGACTCACTGACATCACAAATGAGCTTCAAGCCCTTGGCGCTACTGAGATCACCAAACATGAAGTCGTCAAGACACTACTGAGATCACTTGATAGTTCGTTTGACACCCTAGCCCTGATGATTCAAGAACGTCCTGATTTCAAGATACTCGATCCGTCTGACATACTTGAGAGGCTCAACACACATGAGTTTCAGCTTTCTGAGAAAAGAGATATCTACGGTCCAAACTATGGGAGAACTTGTGCCTTGAAGGCAAAAGCTGTCTCCTCATCTGAAGAAGAATCTGACAGCAGTTCTGATGATCCTGAAGACATTGGAAGGGAACTTGCTATGCTTGTCAAGAAGTTCCAAAAATTCACCAAGAAGAAAGGCTTCAGAAAGTCTTCCCGATCAAGCTCAAGGAATGATGAAGCTTCTGCTCATGACTACAAGAAGAAAACATGTCACAAGTGCAAGAAACTTGGCCACTTCATTTCTGAGTGTCCACAGTGGGACAATGAGAACAAAAAGAAGAAGAAGGGCAAGGAATATGACTCTGACGACAAGAAGAAGAAGAAATACTCAAAGTCTTCATCACACAAGAAGAGCTCATCTGGCAAGGCACGTGCGTTTGTTGGCAAGGAAATGGATTCAGAGGAGGAGTCTTCTTCTGAGGAGGTGGGGGTGGAGTCTGAGGAGGAGTCCGATTCAGGCGTCGCAAGTCTGGCTACAGCATACGTTGCCAAGTCCATCTTCAACACTGAATACAATGACTTCATCACCGACACCGATGCAAATGACAAGGACTACTCCGCTTCTACCTACTGCTTCATGGCACGTGGTGCCAAGGTAAACACACGCACTACTCACTATCAAACATCTAGTGACGATGACTCTGATTGTGGTTCAAAACCCAGCTACAAAACACTTGCTAAAATTGCAACTGAACAACAGAAAGCTATGGAACATATTCAAAAACTGTTAGGCAGAAGCGATGATCTATTAGGTGCTGAAATGACTCGATCTGAATCGTTAATTGAAGACATAAAAAATCTTCATGTTAAGTATCAGGAACTTGAAAGTCGTCATGAAACTCTCTCAACAACTCATGAAAAGCTTTCCTATGATTATCTTCAAAGGAAGCAAGATCTTGAGAAATTGAGAGCGGCTCATGAAGATCTTCAAAAGGAAAGCGAGTCACTTTGCACCAAACAGATCAGTTCCGCTCAGGAAGGATTTGAACCACCATGTCTTAAATGCATTGAGCGTGATAATGCTACTTCTGTTGCTAAATGTTCTACTGCTACTGCTGTTGCAATATCTTCAACTGTTGATGTGGTAACTAACCCCTCTATTGAGGATACCACCACTGTTGCTAATGAGAATGCTAGGTTGAAGACATTGCTTGAAACAGGGATGTACAAAAGTCTTAAAGGGCATCAGACACTATGTGATGTCCTCAAAAAGCAGATTCTGAACTGAAACCCGAGGAAAGAGGGTGTTGGGTTCGTAAGGAAAATGAATGTTGATGGCTCTTACTGGAAACCTGAGCAGTACCCCAAAACCATGTGGGTTGCTGCAAAGGAACCTTCAGCAGATCCATCCAATCTATCTGGCTTCACTTGTGCTAACCCCATTATCATTGATGAATCCTTTGGTGCAAACTATATATTGTTTAAGAATCAGAATGGTGAAGTGTTTGCCAGGTACATTGGTACTAACTGCAGGAATGGACCACCTATGAAGAAGATCTGGATTCCGAAAAGGTGTGTGGAGAATCTTCTTGTGAATGTCATCATGACACCTCACGTGGAGAAGACAAACCTCGGACCAAACGCTTCATACGGTCCAAAGGCTTCATACAGACAGAGGACTCACCTGAGTCGCACTAACGCAAATGTTTTGCAAGGAAACCATACACAGGCATATGAATATGAGAGCGGTTCGTCAAACCATCAGGTTCATAAGACCAAGAACTATTCTGCTTATTCTTATGAGTACTATTGTCCGCCTGCAAGACTGTTTGCTAGGGCTCCAAAACCAAAATTCTCAGATGTTGCACTTAGACTTATTGCTTCTAAGCCACCCTTGAAGATGTGGGTGGGTAAGAAAGCTTAACTCTCTTTTGCAGGGAAAGGTCTCCAGCAAAAAACCAAAATCATCTGACGCTATTGCTGGGGACCTTAAACATCTTGTAGGGCGCAAGATCAAATGCCCGAATGGTCTTACTATGTACTTCGTTCCTGAATCGCTTGCTACTCTCCCTATTAGTCCTAATCTGGATCTAAGCTTTCATAACCCACTGGTTCGTCAAATGTTTTTGCTTCACAATGCTCTTGGTGAAGCCTATCCCCCTAACTGCACTGTAGGGTACGACACCGGCGTCTTCAGAATGGATTATTGATAGTGGGTGTACAAATCACATGACTAGCAAAAGAAGCCTTCTTATGGACTCGACCTTACGTCCATCCGACAAGAGCCACATCACATTTGCTGACACTGGTAAAAGTAAGGTATTGGGTCTAGGTAGAGTTGCAATCTCAAGGGATCGACACATGGATAAAGTCATGCTTGTTGAATCCCTTGGCTTCAACTTAATGTCTGTCTCAATGCTTTGCGATTTGAACATGATCTTAATATTGGGAAAATATCGTTGCCTTGTACTAATGGAATCTGACAAGTCTCTAGTATTTGAAGGGTATCGAAAAAATTTGTACGTGGTAGATTTCTCAGCAGGACCACAGCTTGCCGTATGTCTTCTAGCAAAAGCTTCAGAATGCTGGCTCTGGCATCGAAGGCTAGGGCATGCTGGCATGAGGAACCTCCACACCCTTGCAAAGAAGAAACATGTCATAGGCATCGAGGGCGTCAAGTTCAAGAAAGATCACTTATGCGGTGCCTGTGAAGCAGGGAAGATGACGAGGGCCAAACATCCCTCGAAGACAATCATGACCACTACTCGACCCTTCGAACCGCTTCACATGGATCTTTTCGGTCCCACTCATTACTCAACTCTTACTACTACTGCGTGTCTCTATGGATTTGTTATTGTTGATGATTATTCTAGATATACTTGGGTGCACATAATCCTTTACAAGACTGAAGTGCAGGATGTCTTCAGACGCTTCGCCAATCGAGCTATGAACAATTATGGCGCCAAGATAAAGCACATCAGAAGTGACAATGGCACTGAATTCAAGAACACTGGCCTTGATACATATCTTGATACCTTGGGCATCACACATGAATTCTCGGCTCCGTACATGCCACAGCAGAATGGCGTCGTCGAACGCAAGAACAGAACACGCATTGAGATGGCCAGAACGATGCTAGATGAATACAAGACTCCAAGAAAATTCTGGCCTGAAGCCATTGATACTGCATGCCATACAATCAATCGTGTTTATCTTCACAAGCTTCTGAACAAGACATCTTATGAGCTCCTTACTGGCAAGAAGCCAAATGTCAGTTACTTCAGAGTATTTGGCGCAAGGTGCTGGATCAAGGACCCACATCACACCTCAAAGTTTGCACCAAAAGCACATGAGGGTTTTATGCTTGGATATGGAAAGGATTCGCACTCCTATAGAGTCTTCAATCTCTTTCATTACAAAGTGGTTGAAAGAGTGGATGTGCGGTTCGATGAGACCAATGGTTCACAAAGAGAGCAACTGCCAAATGTGCTAGATGAAGTTCCATCCAGTGAATCAATCAAGCTAATGGGAACTGGAGAAATTATACCTTCTAAAGCTCATCCTGAAGAAGAACTTATCATCTCAGCACCTGATCAACATGAAGACAATGCTCAGCCTGAAGACATTCCTTATAACAACGACAATGATCAGCAAAAGCATAATCTTCGCCCTGTACATCCTCGCGTTGCCAATGAAGTGCAGATTGAAAGAATAATTGCTAGCATCAATGCACCCGGTCCACTCACTCGTTCAAGGGCAACTCAGCTAGCAAATTTCTGTGGGCACTTCGCATTCGTCACAATAACAGAACCCAAGAAAGTTGAAGAAGCCTTCATGGAACCTGAATGGATTCAAGCTATGCAAGAAGAGCTTCATCAGTTTGAGCTGAATAATGTATGGGAACTGGTTAAGCATCCGGATCCATGGAAGCACAATATAATAGGCACCAAATGGATATACCGCAACAAGCAAGATGAGCATGGTCAAGTTGTCAGAAACAAAGCTCATCTCGTTGCTCAAGGATATACTCAAGTGGAAGGCATTGACTTCGATGAAACATTTGCTCCTGTGGCTAGACTTGAAGCCATACGCATACTGCTGGCCTATGCAAATCATCATAACATACTTCTATATCAAATGGATGTGAAGAGTGCTTTTCTCAATGGCAAGATTGAAGAAGAAGTGTATGTTGCACAACCGCCTGGTTTTGAAGATCCAAAACATCCTGACATGGTATACAAGCTCAACAAGGCAGTGTATGGCCTTAAACAAACCCCTCGGGCCTGGTATGACACACTCAAATACTTCTTGAAGAGCAAAGGCTTGATACCTGGTTCCCTAGACCCCACTCTCTTCACGAAGACATATGATGGTGAACTGTTTGTGTGCCAAATATATGTGGATGACATTATCTTCGGCTGCACCAATCAGAAGTACAGTGAAGAGTTTGGATATATGATGCAAGAGCAATATCAGATGTCTATGATGGGAGAGCGAAGTTCTTCCTCGGTCTTCAAATACGACAACAACGCAACGGCATCTTCATATCTCAAGAGAAGTATCTCAAAGATTGCCTGAAGAAGTTCGGTATGCAAGACTGCAAAGGCTTCACGACACCAATGCCAGCCAAACATCATCTGGGTCCCGACGACAATGGTAAAGAGTTCGATCAAAAGGTATACTGCTCCATGATTGGTTCTTTACTTTATCTATGTGCATCTAGGCCAGATATTATGCTTAGTGTTTGCATGTGTGCTCGATTTCATGCGGCACCAAAGGAGTCGCATCACTTAGCTGTGAAGCGAATTCTTCGATATTTGGCGCACACCCCAACTCTAGGATTATGGTATCCAAAGGGCTCAGAGTTTGATCTGCTTGGATTCTCGGATGCTGATTATGCTGGTGACAAAGTTGATCGCAAGTCTACTTGACGCACATGTCACTTTCTGGGATGATCACTTGTATGTTGGTCTTCATAGAAGCAGAACTGTGTATCTCTCTCCACTGCTGAATCTGAATACATTGCTGCTGGATCTTGCTGCACTCAGCTTCTGTGGATGAAGCAAACACTCAAGGACTATGGCATTCATCTGAAGCAAGTGCCACTTTACTGCGACAACGAAAGCGCCATCAAGATTGCCAACAACCCAGTTCAGCACTCGAAGACAAAACACATTGAAATTCGTCATCACTTTCTCAGAGATCATGTTGTGAAGGAAGATATTGATATCATACATGTCAACACTGAAGAACAATTGGCAGATATCTTCACCAAGCCCTTAGATGAGAAGAGATTTTGCAAGTTACGGTGTGAGCTAAATATCCTGGAATCCTCAAATGTCCTGTGATCAGGTACACATCCTAACCCTTATGCATATTGATGACTTAGATGTGCAACACACGAAATAAAGTATATCTTCAATCAATGAAGACATACATTCTAAGTGTGAATACATTAATGTGGAATTTGACTTCGGAGTGCCACAATAATTGTGCGTCGTGTCTGGGTCTAATACTTCCTATACGGTGGGTAACGCCACCACCAAATGTTTTATTTTGAAGTGTTTCACTCATGGCGTTACATTTGCTATGTCTTCACATTTAGCTTGGCTTCAATCTCAAAATATCTTCATGATTATCTTCACTATGTTGATTATACAGATATATATATCTACTAGTGTTCTGTCCTCTACAGCATTCACTTATAGCTATGTCTTCTTGTTGAATCTTTTGAACTAAGTGAATGTGATCGGTCCCTAACCTCTCTATGCTTTCTATCTCAAATTCTATCTCTCCAAATCATATGCATTCTATTGAAACTGTCGTATGTCTTCTCTGCGTCCTTGTCAGCGGAAAATACAGAGACAACCATTAAGTCCATTTTCAATGCTCATTCCTCCACATGAAACCCGGTGAAGTAGGAACGACCACCCGACAATCCAGGCGTGTGTGGGACGTGGAACAAACCCCAAAATTCCGCATAATGGCCACGTGTTCCTTAGATGCGAATCGCCAAGGGCACCTGTGTAATAACGCAGTGCCGCCCCTGTACCTATAAATACACACTTCACAGCGGTCATTATCTCTTCTTCCACTCTCGCACAAACCCTAGCACCGCTGCTAGCCCTCGACGACGCTGGCGACGAAGCGCTTCGCTGCCGCAACCTCTCCGATGCCGTCTTCTAGCCGACCGCGGACATCGTCCTCTCCGCCGTCGCCATAGGTGTCCTCCGTCGCCAAGTTAGGGCACGGAAGATTGAACTGCTCGGCCTCATCTTCCACTCCGTCTAGCAGTTCTTAGTGTGGTAAATAAAACTTCCTTTTTACGGCACCGTTGATCCTATGGCTTTGTCACTTTCTACTACAAGCAGTTTCTATTGACACAAGTTAGATCTCTCTCATACTGCATCTCATAACATGCCTAGTATATTCACTTGTGCTTCACAAAGTAGTTAGATTCCTCACTTGTACTGATCTGTAGATTCGTACAAATCTGGAACCAACTCCTTATCTATGAGTGAATGTCTTCGCACGATGAGGTCAATGTCTTCTAAACTGATTTATCTTCAAAATCTTCTGAGAATGCATATGACCTCTTCCCCTTCCCTCGCACCTTAATGCTGTCACAGGTACATGTTCGTGGGAGAATCCTTTGGTTCTCATAGTATGCATTCATTTGCAGAATTCTTACAGCATAACATAAATTCTCCCGAAGCCATTTCCTGTTTGTCCAGCAAGCGAAGACCTTTGAAGCCTTTGAACGTGTTGAAGCCTTTCAGATTAAAGTTTATGGCTTCAGAGAAATCAGCAAGGAAGGGTGGCAGAAAGCGTCGTGGAGAAACATCCAGAGATCTGCCAGATGACCTCTCAGAACTGTACAAGACAGATCCTGAAGAGGATTGCAATCAGCGCAAGACCCGAATCCTATGGATTCGAAGATATTGGGCAGAACAATGGTTCAAATACCGATTTGTAACCCAGGAGTATGCTGAGAAAAATGCCATGAAGAGACCGTGGGGAGACATCCTATACAAGAATCTTCTACCCAGGTCCAGAGATGAAGCTATTGAACAAGGCTTCTATCCCTGTATGGTCCGTGGGCCACACCTTGCTGATGCACACCCATCATCACTGCTATGGTGTCGTGACGACAATCTGTTCAAGCGCAACTTCCAGTTTGCCCAGAGCTCAGCGAAGCAAAACAAGAAGACATTGGGACTAGAATTCAACCCTGGTCCCTCAGCTCCAAGGGCTGATGGCACACGAGATGCAGAACCCAATGTCATCAGTCCTTTCTACAACCTTGAAGGCCTCATCACCCACATCTTGGTTCAAGGGACTGCAGTGAATGAGCCTGCAGCTAACGCTGAGCCAGATGAAGTGCCTGCAGTGCTGAAGACAAAGAAGCTGAAGAAGCCTAAAGCTTCAAAGCCTGCCCCTTCACCAAAAATCTCACGGGCGAAGCCACTGGCAACTGCACCTCCTGAAGACAGTGTGCAGTCCGAAGACTTATCACGCATATCCAAGCCCCAGAAGGTCAAGATGCCTCTGCCTCACACCGGCCAAGAGCTAACAGCTGCTGCCATTCTGCGCAATGATGCCATCGATCTGTCAAGTGATGAAGATCTTGCAGATGACGCTCTTGAGCAACTCATCAAGAGCAAAGAAGAAGCAGAAATCTTCAATGATCTGCCTCTCTTTGATGTAACCATCATCCACAACTTCATTGACGAGTGGTTTGACACGCCAAACATCAGCTTTGAAGATCTGCAACTACCCATTGGCCTCAGTGTCGCCTTCCAAGGCGCCATTGCTTCAGAGCTAGCTGTCACCCAGCGCATTGTTGAACTGAAGCAAAAGATTGACTATGAAAAGGCTCAGTTCAAGAAGCATATGGCCAAGCTCAGTGTGCAAGAAGTGAAGAACTTCAAGACAATGATGCACGAGCTCAAGGAAGCCTTTGTAAAGAAACGTGCAGAAGCTCAGGGTTCGCGTGAGCGCATGAAGACTCTGGCTAACAGATGTGTGCAAGCCTACAATGAGGCTGAGAAGCGCAAGGCCCTTGGGCGTCCTGGCATCGACCCTAGGATGGCCGCGAAGAAGAAGAAGAAGCCTGCTACGGCTGAACCTGACGCACCAAGGCAAGAAGCAGTTCTGATTGTCTTCCCAACTAGACTGACTGGCTCGAAGCCAAAAAGCCGGTCAACCGCTTCAGAGCTCAAGAAGACAAGGACTGCTGAGGCTGAAGCCAGGAAGAGGAAACATCCTAAAGCCTCTCCTACTGCCCCCTCCAAGAAGAGGAAGACAAAGAAAGATCGGGCTGCTTCCGTAGAGCCTTTGATAGTTGAACCCATTTCTATGGTCTATCCTGAAGCTGAACGCCAACTGACAATCCATGAGCCTGCTTCCACAGAGGCTCATGAAGCTGAAGACTTTCCAGTAGCTGATCCCATCGCTGCTGAAGACATTGGTCAACATGACCATGTAGAAGATGGTGCAGTCCTTCCTTAGCTCGAGAACACCGAACTCATCAGCATTGGTCGTACACTGACGCCAATTGCACAGGATGCTTCATCGGCGGATCACCCACAAGAGGAAGAAGACCTTGAGGCCTAGCCAACTCCAACTCCACAGGCGTCGCCTACGTTGCGCAGGCTTCGCAAAGGTCCAAGGCCTCAAGTCTCTGCTGAAGACATTCCGGCTGCATCAGCCGCGGAAGAAGAAGTCCCCCAAGTTGCCACTCCCCTGTCCCACCAAGAAGCGGTTCTCAAGGAGAACGTGCTTGAAAATCTTGCGGCTGCCACAACCACCAATGAAGCCACTGCTAATGTGGAGCCCTCCCCAACGGAAGAAGAAGACAGCGAAGCCACTGATCCCGTCACTTTTGTTCTTGAGTCTGCTACTGGTCCCCAGTTCGACTATCATGTTGAGCACAGGCCTCAGGTACAGAAGCCAATCCCAAGATTGCCAAGGTTCCCAGGTCCTGCATCAGCACCTGGCTCCTTCAACATCAATGGCTTCAGAGTAGACAACACATTCTTCGATAGCTCCAGGAACCCCTACTCAAGGGAAAGGATATCATCTGATAGGTTCTGGAGCTATCCGCAACGAAGCTATTACTCATGCATTCTTTACAACCAAGGTCGCATCTTCCCACACAAGCGCCTTGACATTGAAGCTATAGCTGGTCTGCCCTGTCTGGAAGAAGCTTTGGATTGCTTCAAGGAAATTGGACTGCTGCCGTTCATTACTGACCAAGAGCATTAGAATGAAGAGTTGCTGCTCCAATTCTATGCCACACTTCACATCCGCGGGTATAGCAGAGATCCGAAGACTTGGGTCCTGGAGTGGATGACTGGAAACGTTCATCACGAAGCCAAAGCCGTTGACATCATTGAGCTCACTGGTTTGCCCACTCCTGGCGATGTCTACGAGCATGGCTGTCAGCTGCATAGTGAAGCTATTGAGAGCATCTTTCAGAAGCCTGAACCTAATATGAGTCAGATGCTCAGCATGATGAAGCCATTGCCCCAAGATGCTACTTATCCCACGGAGTTCTTCGTTGAAGACCTTGAGTATCTGCCAAGAACCATTTATCACATCATCAGGCGAACTCTCTGGCCCATCAAAGGGCACTCTCCAGATGCCAAGCTTGAGGGTGCAATGAAGACTTTGATCTTCTATATTCTTCAGGGAAATGCTTCAATGCACAGGACTTCTTCATTCGCCAACTTGCTGCATCAGGCTCTGATCTGTTTGGCTTGAAGTTCTACACCCCATGGGTAATGCGGCTAATCAAACTTCACTCTGCCATCTCATATCAGCCATTTGCTCGCAATCATCGGATTTTTCTGCCTGATGTGGATATCTCTATTGAAGCCATCTATCCTGAGCCTGCCAAGGAACCTCTAAGTCTTCAGAATGCAAAGCATCAGAGTTTCTCTCAGAACACTGAAGGAGTTGAAGTAGTCACTCGTGTGTATCCTTTGGCTGGCACTACACGTGCACCACACCCTGCTTCCACTGAAGCCACTGATAGCACAACTGCTCCACGACCCAAGAAGCGCACTCGTGTTCTCAATGATCGAGAGCTTCTTGTGGCACTTCATCAGAAACAGGATAGGCATCATGACTAGCTGAAGCGTTAGATGCAAAGCCTCTTAGTGGATGTTAATCGCATTCGCAATCTTGCCACCAAGAATGCTTTCGTTGCCCATGAAACTGGTCGCCGCACATGGAAAGGGCTAACGATGATGTGTTCTGAAGATGATCTTCAAGAGGATGGCTTCACTAAGCGATTCAAGTTTGACTCCACACCTCCTCGAAGGGTTGTGCTGCTACGAACTCCATCCCTTGAAGACTCTGAGTTCTCTTCCTCTGCTGCAACTATGACTGCCAGAGTTATCGAGGTTGAAGACGATGCTACTTCGCCGCCACCTCCTTCAGCACGCTTCGACTCTGCTCCAAGCTCTTCAACACCGCCAAACACCACCAACGACCCTGCTACTTCACCTACTCCTCAAGGGAACGAGTAGAGGCTCTATGTCTTAAAACCTTTTTGGTCCTTACTGACAAAAGGGGGAGAAGCATATGAGGTTGATAGTCTTCAAGCGGGTCCATATGGGCGGGTGCTTTATATTTTGCTTCGTGATTACAACTCTCGTTTTGCTACATTTGGTTCTTTGAGTTGTAACACTTAAACTCGATGGTTGTCTGCTACTTATCTGCCACCTTGTTTTGCGATGACAAATTCCGCATGTGCGACGATAAATTCCGCACTTAGATCATTCTGCAGACGTCCATTTTCCATTATGCATGTCATTATCTTCATATACTTTCACATGCATAGTGGATTGTCATCATAAGTTGAAGTGGATCTCCACAAGTACAACCTGCCATGTGCATTTGCATTCCAAAAGAAAATTACTTATATGCACATCTTCAGGGGGAGCCCTTGCAACTTACGAAGACAATTCCTTATCCTTTACAAGTTCATAGATTATATTCCCCGTTGAAAACTTCAAATAGTTTGTCATCAAACTCCAAAAAGGGGGAGATTGTAAGTGCATCTAGTGCCACCCCTAGTTGGTTTTGGAGTATTGACGACAAACCTAGTTGAGGGACTAATGTGTTTGTGATAATTGCAGGATAACACAGGTAGAAGTCCCTCATTGATTCGGTTTTGCTACCAGAGATGACCCCTAAAAATGTATGAAGGCATTGAAGTCAAAGGTGGTATATGAAGATATTCACATTGAAGACTATGACAAGAGAAGACACCACATGAAGCCTATGGAGCTCGAAGACTTAGATCTTTCGTAGTTCTTTTTCTTTTGTGTTGAGTCATAGGAACCACCGTACTATTAAGTGGGGTCCAAGAGAACCAGTCAGAATGACTGAAGTGATGCCTAACCAAAACCTATGTCTTCGAGTGAAGACTATGAGAGCGAATCTTGTCCAGAGTCGGACAAGTCAGCTTTGCTTGCAGCCCAAGTAAAGTTGTCGTGTGAGTTTCAAATCTGACCGTTGGAACACGTGTCAGTTCCTTAGTGACCCAGGGTCATTTCAAACAAATTAGGTCGGGTTGCCAAGTGGCTATAAATAGTCCACCCCCTACAACCATAAACGGTTGGCTGCTCAGATTGAGAATATGGCTTTTCTCGTTTGAGAGCAACCCACCTCGAAGCCTTTGAGAGAGAATTCCTTGCGAGGATAAAGCCCTAACCACCCAGAGCCAAAGAGAATTGGGCATCACTTAAGTCTCTTGTCTGTGTGATCTGAAGACTTATTACACTTGAGGACTGTGCATCCTCCAGCTGGTTAGGCGTCGCGTTCTGAGCATCCAAGAGACATTGTGGATTGCCGGTGAACGAAGTCTGTGAAGGTTTGGGAGTCTACCTTGAAGACTAACCAGAGTGATTGGGCGAGGTCTGTGTGACCTTAGCTCAAGGGGAATACGGTGAGGACTGGGTGTCCTGAGCTGCATGTTCAGGACTGGGTGTCCGGGACTGTGTGTCCTAAGGTTTAAATACCTAGCCGCCCTAACCAGACGTACAGTTGTCACAGCAACTGGAACTGGTCCAACAAATCATTGCCTTCAGCGAGTCTCTGGTTCCATCTTCCCTTCCCTTTACTTACTGTTACTCCTTGTGAAGTCATTGTATGTTCGCACTATCTTTTGTCTTCACTGAGTGACTGCATCTTCTGTGTGGCTTCACAATATCTTCCTACCTGATCCTTACTACATTGCTGCTATTAGTCATTGTGCTTTCACTATTGAATACTTGACTATGGCTTTCCTAGTGTAGTCTACCTTCCGCTGCAGGTTAATTGGTTTAATTCTATCATTTGTCTTCATAACTTCCACGTTTTGAAGACTTTCTTAAAAATCGCCTATTCACCCCCCCCTCTAGTCGATATAACGCACTTTCACTTTCGCTTCATCATCATTTGACTTGATGGCATCACCGATCGATTACATCTTCATGAAATTTCTCGACAACTGTGTCGTGATCATCATCAACATCCTAAGCTCTTCCAAGATATATATTGACTTCTTGATGGGTAATACCATCCTTGCCCCTCGATGATTCGTGTTATCATCGACCACTTTATTGCCTTCCATTCAAAACAAGCTTGTTCGTGTTTCGTGATATACCCTAAGATCCTTCCTACCCAGCATTTGTTCTTTACCTTGGAGTATTACCATCTTTTATGTCAAGAATGTCGTGAGAATTTCAACACCTCTTAAGAATTCTTGATACTGGTGATACTCCTTGCCATATCCGTTCACTCCTTGGTCCCGTGTTGTTTCTAACCGGAAAACCGACAATTGAACTATGATGTGCGAATTCAAAACTTCTAGCAACCCTATTGCTTTCAAGTTAATGGTCGATATTTCATTCTTAGACCATTGGTTATCGAATCACCATTCTAGCTTTGATCATGCTACCTAAGCCCATATTTCAAGTGCACCTTGCAATCAATGTTTAATTGTGTATGTTTTCCTCAAGCATACATCATTATATCATTTGGTCTGACAAGTGTTACCTCCTTGTTTAGATAATTGTGGAAATCCATCTTTTGTTAATCTCGGTGAAATGTCGTTGAGTCCATCAGCCACCTCCTCATCTTCTCCTTGGTTTAATGATGAACTCTTGTTTGGAACTCCCTTCCATAGTTCATTTCCCGAGAATCTTACAATGTCATCTCGTCAATATGTGTTGCACCTTTCCTTCTCAGGCATCCTGAGTCTGAGTTACCCTGACACCAATCAGATCTGAATCTTGGTCAGATATGATGGTTGGAACATTTTTCCAAGGGTTATAACATCGGTCATTATATGACCCGGTAAGGTTATGCCATGCCTAGCACACATGGCCGGAGGACCTATTGTTATCGTTTCCTTTTCTACAAGATTATCCATTCTTACATGATGAAATTGTAAGGCTTATTCTACAAGATGTTCCTAATGGATCCTTCATGTATCCAGAGTCTGACCTTTGCCTGAAAACCATGTCAATGCTATCTCGAAGCATGTCAGTAGTACTCCGATTTTCAATAAGAACATTTGAAGCACAATGCTAAATTTTATTTATCAATTATCCAAACACTGTTGTATGGGTAATGTCATGAAGTTTCTCTCCCCTTTCCTAAATGGTTTTCTATATTATATCCTATCATGGATATCATGCTCTGCTTGCCCTTGGGAAGAATATACCCCTGTAATATGTGTTTAAACACATTTTCCTTTCCATTGTTCGGTTTAATCTGATAACCATATTTTCCTTTCCGTAGTTTGGTTTAACCTTTCTTGTGATCTATATGATCTAAGTAGTAATAAGTCACTGCTTATGTAAACCCCTTGGTGTACAACTCTGTCAGTGAGACCCTGTTTCTACTGTTGATGACTTTCCGGTAACCGACGATGGACGAGAAGTTTACCTATTGGTCTGCCTCATACAACGAGCAGGAAAATGGTTCTCTTCGTCCCTCACCCTTGGTACTGATGTTATTGCCGACATAACTGATAGGCTATCCTATAACATGCCTTGCTTACATGATCGTGCAAGACATTACCGCCCTTTCTACTTTTAACCCACATGGTGGGACCTTAACCCATAGTTCCAAAGGATCGAAACCTGAATCTCCTGTACCCCCTGTTTCCAAAGTTATTCCTCACGCGCGGCTTTGTATGTAATTCATGAGCCAACTTTCAAGAGATCACCAATTCTGGTATCTGAAACAATACTTATGACCATTGCTCTGAACCCCTTTCACACTCTGTTTCAGGCAACAAATGATTGCCTATTCGCTTGAAACTTCTTATTGCACCTTCTAACCTTGCTCTCGATATTTTCTTAAGTTTCAATTCAAGAGTTACTTTCAGCCACATTCCCGGATGTTATCGACCAGATAGTCAACCTTGTAGAGGTACGTTCTTCCAGAATACCCACACGTTATTCTTTCGTAAGTACGATGGAGTTCCTGAAGAAAGGATGTCGATTTCATCATGATGACCTAAAGCAGAGAAATGAAGACATCAATGTAATGGGTCGACCTCTCCGAGATGAGCAACAAGAACGAGAAGATCCGTTAGAATTTTGTAACCAAATCATTCCCCCTTACTCCATCTCTTAAATCTCCGGACGAGCTTTCTTGTAGTGGAGGAGAATTGTGACGCCCGGGTAATTAAGCTACAGTAACCCACTCGTAATGATGCCATGTCACCTTCGTTACTGTTGTTAATCTCACGATGGTTCCAAAACGATTCAAATTCCTATTTTAAAATAAAGACAAACATCAAAAGTTTTCAAACATTAAAACTAAAATTTTCAAACTGGGACAAATAAATCCTAAGTAGTAATTGTGGAGAAACCACACTTGTATAAAATGTGTAAATACTCAAAAATGAATAAAATAGTAGCAAAAATAATTAATTAAATGATTATAAAATAATAATCAATTACAAACTATTTTAGATTAGGTGCCAAGTTAATTGTGGTGGTGGCATAAGTATTAATAATATTTTAGGTACGACTTGGGTATTTCATAAAAAGATAAAGCAGAAAAGAAGAAATAAAAGAAAATAGAAACAGTAATGAAACTAAAAAAGAAAAAAAGGACAAAAGGCCCCTCCCCACTGGGCCTCTTGGCCTGGTCGGCTCCGCCGACCCCCCCTCGCTCCCTTAACCCCATGCCCAGGA